>NC_134356.1:362241358-362423858 GCF_048569485.1 Anomaloglossus baeobatrachus
TGTGGTTCTGGAAGAACCTTTGCAGTGAGGGGAGCCTCTGCTCAGCCTCAGTCTCTTGTGGCTCATCGGAACATGGTAGTTTGTTGCTTTTGTAGTCAAAAGGGCCATTTTGTTGGTGTCTGCCCTTCGTTACTAAATATAATCCATCTGAAGCACTTCTGACCACAGACTGTGTGGAGGATTGCAGCCTGGGAGTATATATCTCCTCCACATGTGCATCTCAGTTTGTCATACCTGCAGAGGTTGTTATAGGTACTAACATTTTAATTATTTATGTTCTTTTGGATAGTGGGGCAGGTCCAATATGGTGGATGCTCCATTTGCCCAGACTCATGGTCTCTCTTGTAGTTTTCTGGCGAAACCTATCCCCATATTTTGCTATCGACTCTGTGCCTCTTGTACAGGGGTGGTCGACGTGAGTTGGCATAACTCACATAGATGTCCTTCACAATGAATTTATCTTGTCATATTCTTGAAGGTTTTCCTACTCCTATAGCACTGGGCCTCCCCTGGCTGGTTAGGCACAATCTGGTGGTTGATTATTAGGTGTAGTGATATCTGTAAGAATAACTGTCTGAATACTCGTCCCTCTACAGTCTTTACAGGGACCCTAACATCTTTTTTATCCGGTTTTGAGGATGTATTTTCAGAACAAAGGTGTCCAGATTTGCCCTCCCGCCCCATTAACTTGCTCCCTGGAGCAAAACTACCCAAAACCAGACTATATCATCTCTTGGCCATTAAAGACAGGCTATGAAAAATTATCTTTCCGAAAGCCTTGCCAAGGGACATATTAGACCAGGGGTCCCCAACTCCAGTCCTCAATGGCCACCAACAGTGCATGTTTTCAGGATTTCCTTTGCATTGCATGGGTGTTGGAATCATCACCTGGGCAGGTGATTAAATTATCACTTGTGCAATACTAAGGAAATCCTGAAAACATGCACTGTTGGTGGCCCTTAAGGACTGGAGTTGGGGACCCCTGTATTAGACCCTCCTCTTCTCTCAATGCTGCAGGATTCTTTCTTTTTTGTTAGGAAGAAAAATGGAGGCTTACGTCCTTGTTTAACCTTTCGTGAGTGAATTCAGATTACGATCTGGACCCATACCCCCTTCTGCTCATTCCTAATAAATTTAATCAGTTTGTTGGTGCTAAATGGTTCTCCAAGTTGAACCTCAGTGGACTTGTAATGTGATCATAGTCCGGGAAGGGGATGAGTGGAAAATGGCCTTTAATATTCCTGAAGGTCATTATAAAAACCTGTTCATGACATTTCATGTGACCAATGCTTTCGCCGTCTTGCAATATTTCGTCAGTGACACTTTTTGCCATTTGGTGGCAGGTCTGTAGTAGTTTATTTTGACAATATTTTGATTTGCTCACCTGATTTTGAGTCATATCAGGTACATGCCAGGCAGGTATTACAGATATTATAAACTAATAAACTGTATGCTAAACTTAAAAACTGTGTATTTGCTGCACAGAAGGTGCAATTTTTGGGGTACATAGCATCATTTTCAAGTTTCCAGATGGACCCTGTTAAAGCCTGCACTGCATTATTGGGGTTGTCTTTTGTAGACATTGTACCTATTTTACCAAAGGGGGTGATCGTTTCCACTGTGTGCTCTGATTCTGATGGCGAGGTATTAAAGGTGCAAGGGGATGCCCCTGCTGGCAAAGTCCAGTGGGACATCCCTGTTGTCAAGGTTCAGGTGGACTCCCCTGTTGTCTGTCATAGGGAAATTATTTGTGCCTTTAAATTTGTGCCTTAGAACCTTAGTTAAACATTTATAAATTGGTTCATTTGGGTCACTGAAGTAATAAAGCAACTTTGACCACCTTTCTAATTGTTTTTGGGGGTCATGATTGCATCAGGATGTGGTTTGATTTTGTGTCCTCCTGCAATATTTGTGCGTGTTGTAAGAATACTCATAGTCCTCCTTCTGGGCTCCCTTACCTTGGAAACCCATGGCTGATAAAAAAAAAACTGTTTGCCAGGTCCGGACCTATGTGTGAATGACTGACTGTGTGGTTATCTGCTAGAAATATTAGGTTAAAAATTCCTTATTGGAAACTGGGTCCTAGGTTCATTGGTACTTGCAAAGTTTTCACCGTCATTAATCCTGTGGCTTTTAGCATGGTTACCTCAAGCACTTAAAATCCATAATGTTTTCCATAGGCTGTAGCTCACGAAATATATTGCGTCCTCTGAACCGTCACCTTTTACGCCGCCTCCAGTGATTGTTGTCGGTACTTTAGAATATCAGGTGGCTAAGGGTTGTTGATTCCCGTTTTATTTGCCACTTTCTCCAATATTTGGTACAGTGGAAGGGATATGTTCCGTAAGAAAGGATATAGGTACCAACATCGGACGTTAATGCATGTAGGTTGGTGCATTCCTTTTATGCGTCTCATCAAGATAAACCTGGCCCTGAGGGTCCAGAGGCCCCTCATTGAAGGTAGGGTACTGTCATGAGTGTGTCATGTCCGCATGTTACCTCTTTTTGATCAGGGATCAGGAAGTCTCAAGGCAGGTTTTCTGTGGAGTCCGTTTGACTGTTATTTTGTATTGGAGTGGACTTACTTTCATTTGATCCTGAATGGGTTAAGGACATTTTCCTTTCTTGCTGAGATTACTCATAGTCTTAATCATAGCTGCAGCATCTTATCACTCCCTTCCGCTATATTCCTACATGCCGGTTATAGATCTACTGTACTGACCACTTTGAAGTAGCTTGTCGTTGGAGAAGCGGAGTTCGTTTTAGTTGCAGCTGAGAAGTTTCTGTCCTGCGATGTGCTTCTCTATATGCACCAGGTGTCATGGCGACTTTGGACTCTGTTGACACTGCAGAGTCTGACACGCCACCTAGTGCTTCTGTGTTGAGCCTGAGGGTCAGTTTAGGAGTTCCGATTCCCAGTCGCTCCGTTACTATCGTGACAGTAAAAGCCAAGGAGTGCTATTTGTGGTGTATTTTCCCTCCCATTTGTCTTTCCTTCTTAATGTTGTTTTATTGCAGTAGTGAAACTAGTGTCTCGGTTGTCTACACACTAGTCAGGGTGAGTTCAGAGCCAGCGTGAGGGTGAGTTCAGAGACAATATGTCAGCGCTTGGGAAGGAAGGACCAGTCTATGGACGTTAGGGTGTGCAGCGATCAGACTCAAGTGAGTGTTAGTAGGTGACCCCTCTTAACCCTCACGCTATCGCCAGTCCCTTCCTTTACATCTTCCATGGTTTTCCCTTTGTGTTGCGCCACTCGCTGGGTGTCTTCCTGCACTCGGCAGGACAGGGGAGAGTGAGCAGCCATTGACTTTGATGGATAGGTCTGTTGGGGGGATTGAGCAAAACAGGGAGAGATGACAAATTCTGTTTTGTCCTTCTTAAGTTTTACAAATTGAGCAGAGAAAAAGGTTGAAGCAGAGAGACCTTGTGGGATTCTAGTTAGTAAGAAGGTGATCTAGGGTCCAGAAGGAAGATCTGTGTGTTGTCAGCATAGGGATAATACTGAAAGCCATAGGAATCTATAAGCTGCTCCAGGCCAAAAGTGTAGATGGAGAAGAATAAAGGTCCAAGATCTGAACCTTGAGGGACACCAACAGATAGGCAAGATGAGAAAGTGGTGTGTGAGTGGGAGATGCTGAATGCTCAGTCTGCTAGGTAGGAAGAGATCCAAGATAGGTCCAAGTCTGTGACACCAAAAGATAAGAGAATCTGTAAAAAGAGGAAATGGTCCACTGTATTGAAGCCAGAGGATGGGTCCAGGAGTAGGATGACAGAGTAGTGTCAGATAGCTTTAGGTTATTTGTGACTTTAGTTAGGGCAGTTTCAGTTGAATGATGCGGTCGGAAGCTAGATTGTAACCAGTCAGTGAGGGAGAAGAGGTCAAGGTTGGGGGACACTTCAAGATGGACATGCTATTACACTAGTATTGAGGCATAGGGAGCAGTGATATGGGGCAGTAGTTAGACACAGAGGTCAAGGCATGGGTGAGATCAAGGCATAATTAAAGCATGAGGGTAAGACACCAGTTGTTAGTGATGGATTGAGGAGATGAGTTAGAGTTGTGATGAAGATTGTGTTGAGTTTGGGGATGAGGTGGGATGGGAATGGTTCAAGTGCACAGGTGGTGAGATGTGATCTGGAAAGCTGAGAGGAAAGTTTATCTTCTGTCATGGCAGAGAAGCTGGTTTTGGAGGAAGAGGGCTGAGTGATTATGAGGAGGGGCTGTGGGGACTGTAAGCCAAAGCTTTCTCTGATGTCAGTCTTCAGCTGAGATGATAGGAGAGGGAAGAGGTACTGTGGGTTTAGGGTTGTGAGAAAGGGAGGATATGAGAATCCCAACAAACCCAATTATTGTCAATGGGGTCCATCAGGTGCGGTTCGTTTTCTGCATTGTGTTTGTGTTCCTAAAACTTGACAGAAAAACACAAATGCAAAGTCATACATCTTGGCAAGAATAATGAAAAGAGCATATACAGCATGGGAGGAATAGAGCTATCCAAAAGCATGTGTGAAAAAGACTTGGGTTTACTAATAGATCACAGACTGAACATGAGTCAACAGTGTGACGCAGCAGCAAAAAAGGCAACCACCATTCTAGGATGTATTAACAGAAGCATACAGTCTAGATCACGTGAAGTCATTATCCCCCTTTACTCCTCTTTGGTCAGACCTCATCTGGAATATTGTGTCCAGTTCTTGGCACCACATTTTAAAAAAGACATCAACAAACTGGAGCAAGTTCAGAGAAGAGTGACCAGAATGGTGACTGGTCTACAAACCATGTCCTATGAGAAACGGTTACAGGATTTAGGATTGTTTAGCTTGCAAAAGAGAAGACTGAGAGGAGACTTAATAGCTGTCTACAAAATTCTTAAAGGCTGTCACACTGTAGAGGGATCAGTTTTATTCTCATTTTCACAAGGAAAGACTAGAAGCAATGGGATGAAACTGATGGGGAGGAAAACACAGATTAGATATTAGAAAAACGTTTTGACAGTGAGGGTGATCAATGAGTGGAACAGGCTGCCACAAGCGGTGGTGAGTTCTCCTTCAATTGAAGTATTTAAAAAGAGGTTGGACGGACATCTGTCTGGGATGATTTAGTGAATCCTGCTTTGAGCAGGGGGTTGGACTAGATGACCCACGAGGTCCATTCCAACTCTACCATTCTATGATTCTGAATTCCACACCAGATCGGAACAGAGTACAATTGAGCGAAAAGATTTGTTGGAGCTTGGTACCATGAGAAATCTGCACCGCTCGTTGGCATGTGCTGCCAGTCGAGATCCACTTTTCATGATTTCAGGCAAGTCCCTTCAGTTAGAGGTCCATGCCCCTCATGAATCCTGGCTTCTATGATTTTGGGCCAACTCCTTGGCTCTTTTGTGTTAGTATAACCATGACTCAACCACTGGCATGTGCAGCTGTGCCCTCAATCACAAGTAACCAGGTCACTGACATGACAGGACACTCTTATCATGCAGCTGCAATTATTCCAACCATCTGCTTGGTCCAGGTTCTTTTGTACAAAAAGGGTCTTCTATCTCTTTACCAGGTACTCCAGCCCCCAGAAAATGTGCTTTTGCTCCTACTTAGTAGATCCTCTGTTCTTCGGGACTTTTACCTTTTTTAGACTTTTAGAAGCTTTCCATATACAGTAGGACCTGACAACATGTCACATAGCTTAAGGGGACAACCCATCCCTTAACAGGGTCCCTAGATCAGTGCAAGGTTTTCTACTTGGTGGAGGTATTCTCTAAATTATTACATTCTTTACACTTCAATAAATTGCCATTGAATATTGGAAAACAATGGGCTTCACAGTGTAGGAAGGGTGCAGAATAATTTCTTGTGTAGTGGATGTATCCTCCTGTGTCTTCCAGTGAGACATAAATCCTTCCAGATTACTGAGCGTAAAAATGTCTCCTGTGCTTTTATCCTCAGTCTCTTGCCAGTAGTATTGATTAACCAGCCCGACTGGTTCACGAGACATTCACACATTGAATACAACTGACCCCCCACGCAGTTTCCACAGACAAGCTACTTTTTAAAAATATAAAGTGCATATTTGGAGAAATGTTTGAAATTTTTAGGTGGTTATAACAGGAATTCTGAATAAATCATTCCATAATCATTAATTTTGAGACCCAGACACTTGGTATTCAGCCAGTATCTGATAAGTTTATGTTAATTGTAAACCTATGTTGTTATTGCTCTACGTTTGCTTGACCTACCTTACTGTAAAATTGTGATGACTTAAGTCATGTGACTTTCTCGCAACTTACTTGTCTCATTTTCAGCACAAATGTTTCTTTTCTTTTATGGTGTGGCAGTTTGATTATATTTGCGTATATACTACAGTGGAGCATAATGTTTGTTTTGTTGTAGCTGTTATTCTTCACAATTAAAGTGAATCTGTCACCACTTCTGAGATACTGATTCCAGTGATGTGTCACTTACTGGGCTGCTTGCTGCATTTGTTAAAAAAACCAAACACTTTTATGTACTGCAGATCAAGCAGTTTTCCGACTGCTGAGCTCTGCATAACCCCATCCACACCTCTGATTGACAGCTTTCTGTGCACACCGTGAATAATCAGTGATGTGGGTGGGTTATACAGAGCTCATAAATATGGAGAACTACTTGCCAGAAAGTGTACTAGTCCTCTAGTGATGATCTCCTGCTGTTACAACAGTGATTTTATGAAAGCTCCAGCAAGCAGCCTAGTAAGTGACGCATTGCTGAAATGAGTCTATATGTATCTGCATTGTGCTGCTTTCAGACTAGTTGGAAAAACAGTGACGGTTTCCCTTTAAATACAACCTCTTAAAGGCAATCCGTCAGTAGGTTTTTGTCATCTGTCAGGATCTCTGTCTCTACATTATGCTGCTCTCAGATGGGGAAGCAAAAACCTGGTGACAGATTCCCTTTAAAGAAGGCATGTGTTTACAAAATATCTTCTTAGACTAATGTGCTAGAGATTTGTAAAAGAAGAAAAATCTTAAAAAGAATCTGTCACCGGGTTTTTGCCACCTAACCTGAGAGCAGCATAATGTAGGGGCAGAGACCCTGATTCCTGCAGTGTGTCACTTACTGGGCTGCTTAGTGTAGTTTTGATAAAATCACTCCTTAATCAGCAACAGATTATCATTAGAGGGCTATTTGGCGTTCCGCCAGGCACGCCGGCATATTCATAAGCTTTGTTTAACCACTAGATCTGCAGCAGAGAAAACTTTGATATTATCAAAATAACAGCAAACCGCTCAGTAAATGACTCATCGCTGGAATCAGGGTCTCTGCCCCTGAACTATGCTCCTGTCAGATGGGTGAGCAAAAGCCTGGTAACAGATTCCCTTTTAAAGAAGGCATTTGTTTACAACAGATCTTCTGAGACTAATGTGGTAGAGATTTGTAAAATAAGCAATAACTTATAGGAAATCTGTCAGCAGATTTTTGCCACCTAATCTGAGAGCAGCATAATGTTGGGACAGAGTTCCTGATTCCGGAGATGTGTCACTTACTGGGCTGCTGAGTGTAGTTTTGATAAAACTGATTAATCAGCAGTAGATTATCATTAGAGGGCTACTTGCCGTGCTGCCCGGTAGTCCAACATATTCATGAGCTTTGTATAACTGCTAGATCTCTGGCAGAGAAAACATTGATTTTATCAAAATGACAGCAAACAGCTCAGTAAGTTACACATTGCTTGAATCAGGGTCTCTGTCTCTACATTATGCTGCTCTCAGAGGGGGGAGGAAAAAACTAGTGACAGATTCCCTTTAGAGGGTTCTGCCCTCCCATGGGCATTGGCTTCATGTTTGTGTTGCACAGGATCCGGATCACTGGAGCAAAAGTAGCAGTGACTCTCCGGCGCCTGCGCAGAAGAAACATGAATCCAATGTCCATAGGGGGCTATATGCTACAGTTGAACGTCGGCAATTGCAGTCCGAAGGCACAGGATTATAGGACCATAGCTAGACATCACAGGGATACTGTGACGCTGATGGGAGACAACAGCTACGCTAATGAAGCAAGGAGGCACCGCTGTCTTCCGGCAGTATCCACCCCACAGCCTAAAAGACATTAATTTAAATAGAGGTATACAAGATAATATTTCCACAAGAAGGTATCTGATATGAGGCATACAGGTATGATTATTTTCAGCACTCTATTACCTATATGCCCATATTATTAAGTGGAGTGACAGAATCCCTTTTAATCAGGGCCGGCGTCAGCACCTGGTAAACCCGGTCAAATGCCGGGGCCCTGGGCTGCTGGGGTGGCCCACTCGCAGTGGCAGGCCACGCCACCGCTACTCAGGGGGTCCCTCTGCCAGCGCTGTCACTAGCCTCTTCACCCGCTGAGGATCGCACTTTCAATTGTATCGGCATTGCAGGTGCTGATACAATTGAAAGCAATGATGAGATGGAGCGACGCACTCTCTCTCACCATTCTCCCGCTCTGTCTGTTGGCACTCTGACAGCTCAGCAGCGGAGCACGGTGATGTCAACACTGTGCGCCTGCAGTAAGGTCAGAGCGACAGCGATGAACGTGCTGAGGGGACCGATCAGCGGGGGAACGAGGAGAAGTGAGTATGTATTAATCACTGTGGCGAGACAACTATGGGGGCTGTATACTACATGAAGGTGCCTAATGCTATGTGGGTCTGCATTGTGCTATATGGGGGCTGTATACTACATGAAGTTGTCTAATGCTAACTGGGTCTGCACTGTGCTATATGGGGGCTGTATACTACATGAAGGTGCCTAATGCTATGTAGGTCTGCATTGTGCTATATGCGGGCTGTATACTACATGAAGGTGCCTAATGCTATGTGGGTCTGCATTGTGCTATATGCGGGCTGTATACTACATGAAGTTGTCTAATGCTATCTGGGTCTGCACTGTGCTATATGGGGGCTGTATACTACTTGAAGGTGCCTAATGCTATGTGGGTCTGCATTGTGCTATATGCGGGCTGTATACTACATGAAGGTGCTTAATGCTAACTGTGTCTGCACTTTGCTATTTGTGGGCTGCATACTATATGAAGGTGCCTAATGCTATCTCGGTCTGCATTATGCTATATGCGTGCTGTATACTACATGAAGATGCCTAATGCTATCTGGGTCTGCATTGTGCTATATACGGGCTGTATACTACATGAGAATGCCGGCCCTACCTTTTAATGCTTCCCTCTGAATCACAGGACAAATTGGCTCCATACACACAGTCCGGCATAGATGTAACTTTGGTTAATGACTTTGATATAAGTGGAAACCTTTTTCTCTGTGATGTCCTCTCATTCTTCTTGGTCCAGTCATGGCAGAGGCTGTCCATAAATTTATAATGCGGCTTGGAAACTAATTTTTCTCCTTTTTTCCTGATCCGGCTTTTCATTTGTTGTTTGTTGTGACTGAGTAGAAGAATTGTTTCTTCTTTTTGCATTGGTTGAGCGCAGGTAGACCGGTGAATAAATCAGGCCATATACATCCTACTTTTTGTGGAAATGACCATTATCTCTCTTCTGATAGTGGCTTATCTCACCAGAAAAAGAAGGATTGTGCAAGTTTAAATCGACAAGCCCAATTCTTCTATCTAAGCCAAGGCTCTCATACATTTATATTTTTTATTCTAGAACTTCATTATAAAGCCTGTGTCTATCCATCTGTAGTGGAAGTCCGAGCTAAAGCTAAAAATATCTTGTTTTATGTCTCCAGAATGTAATATAATATTACAATAATTACCCAGTTACTCACCTAGCTAAACTAAATATTGCTGCAGTCATAGGATTATGGAACATATGAAAACTGTCACGTAAGCCAGTGCCGATATTGACCGGATCTACCACAGACTCCTAATAGGGGCCATTGCGCACAGAGCTGTATGCGGGGACTGTGCCGATGTTTCCAGGCTGACCGTATGTGTGATTGCCGATTACTCAGTAAGTGTACACTTGGCATGTGATATGCAGAGGTGCACCTGCACTAACATGGAGCGGTATTGTTCGATGTTTGTCTCAGGTGTGAACTTTTCTAGCTGTGTTCATTTTATTTTGCCTTGTCCAAACAAGAAGTCATCTACAGTTTCATGTGTTTATACTGTTCTCCTATCTTGGTTGATAAAAGATTATCTGGTGTGGTGGATAAGGTGTGGAGACAATATTTACCCAGCCAGCTTAATGGAGATGTTATAAACTGAAAGTCAAGCTCGGATTGTAAGAGCAGGAGGTGGTGTTTCTGAGCGTCACGCCGCCATTCCTACTGAAACCTTCCTGCTCATGTTCTAGACAATTGATTAATCATATTGATTGTGCCTTGGACTGTTTTGCACTTTTTAATCCTTGGGTGGGCTAAGCTGGAACCCACCCAATAGGAACCCAACATATTTGGACTTTATGCACATGACACCTACTTGGATCCAATATTTGTTACTTCTGTGGTTGGCATTTGTTTGTAAACAAGCAATTAGGCTGGCATCACACATCCAACATTCATGGTCCACAGTATACAGCTAGACTGTGGGTCTTCTGACTTGGACTCGACCACCTTTAGTATGCCTACGAGGCTGTTTAGGTCAGAAGACCTGCTGCCAGTCTGGACATTGCGGTCAACCCTCGGATGTTTGAAACTAGCTTAATACTGTACCGATTAATGTTTCTCAATTGGAAAATGTCACAACTGGAAAGGGAATCTGTCACCAAGTTTATGCTATAACTATGAGCTACTTTCTGCAATTTTGACAAAATCTACTAGTTCTCAGATTTTGAGTATAACTCTGCCCATACAACTGACTGACCGCTTTCTCTGTATGTTGTGAATAGGCATAAAACTGTTAATCAGTGGTGGGGGCTTAATTACTACAAGGTACAAAACAACTAGTCCTCTAGTGAGAATCTGCTAAACAGTAATTTTTATGAAAACCATAGCAAGCAGCCCAGTAAAATGTCTTGATTATATTCCTCCCAGATTAGATGGCAAAAACTGGGTGGCAGATTCTCAAAAGCTTAAAGAGGTTTTCCAATGAACAAAGATTAATTTTAATTAAAAGATATTAGAATCATAATTTTCACAATTGGGTGTTTAAAAAAAAAAAAATAATTGTGTGTGTGTGTGTGTGTGTGTGTGTGTGTTCCTGTGCTGAGATAATCATATATATGTGCCCCTGCTATGTACTGTGTAATGGTTGTTTCTGACTGTACAGGGACATGGTCTGATCATACCACTTCTCCTGGGCCTGGAAGGATGTAAAGAAGTATACAGACATTACAGTACAGGATCATAAATAATTCTTTGAGGTAAAACATTTTTTAAAAACAGGCAGGGAAATGTTTTAACTCACAAAAAGAATAAGCTATGATCCCATGCTGTACTTTCTGCATAATCTCTTTTCTTTCTTTCTCCCCTGCCCAGGAGATGTGGTATGATGAGACATACGGTCAGACCATTACACAGTACACAGCAGGGACACATATATATATATATATACAGATACATATATATATATATATATAATGTATGTATATGTATATATATGTGTGTGTGTATATGTATGTATATATATATGTATATATATATGTATATATGTGTATATATATATATATATATATATATATATTTTTATATATATATATATATATATATATATATATATATATATATATATATATATATATATATATATATATATATATATATATATATAATATGTATATATGTGTGTATATATATATATATATATATATATATCTCAGCACAGGAACATTTTTTATAAATTCAGATGTGAACCTTATTATTATTCCAAGATCTATTGATCAAAATCGACTTTAAAAATAGCTGTGTTCATGGAAGAATGGAAGAATGCCTTCAATAATAATGATCACTAAAGTAACAGTTTATATTCCCAGTTGTTACACATGACAAAATTTTTTTTGTGAGAAAAAACTAAAAATCCTAACTGTAAGCATGTAAGAGAAGTTTTGCGACTTCAACAAGTCCATTTAAAAGATTGTGTCCTTACTCATGATGTGTTGAGTGTGATGTAGCGTTACATACTGCCTGAACCAGCCACTGGAAGCCACTGTTTTATCCAGACTGATGTAATCCTCATCGCAACGATATCAAAGAATTTACATGAAAACTCTTTAAGTTTAATATATTTGATTTACAGAAATCAATATGTTGTTTGTATCAGGGAAAAAAATATCCTATATACATAATATCCGATTATTGCCTCCTGTAAAAAATTAAAGTGATATTATTGAGAAAAGGCAAAAAAATTAAGTAGAGTAGTAAGTGCAGTAGCATGTAAAAGTTTGGGCACCCCTGGTGAAAATTAATGTTATTGTGAACTGTAAAGTAACTTGAAGATGAAATTAATTCGAAGTCATAAAATTAAAGATGACACATTTCCTTTATATTTTAGGCTCAAAAAATAAAAACATTTTCGTTCTTTAAATTTTAAAAATTACAAAAATAAAATGGGCCGATGTCAAAGTTTGGGCACTCTGAGATATGTGCGCTCAGATAACTTTGACCAAGGTTTCAGGCCTTAATTAGCTTGTTAGGGTTATGGCTTATTCACGGTCATCGTTAGGAAGGGCCTGGTGATGCAAATTTCACGGCTTTATAAAAATTCAGTCTCCTCTAACTGTGTGGCAAAAAAATGCAACCATGGGTTCTTCTAAGCAGCTACCTATCACTCTAAGGATGAAAAATGGTGGCTGCCCACAGGATAAGGCTATAAGAAGATAGCAAAGCTTTATAAAGTTGTCCTTTCTTCAGTTCAAAATGTAATTAAAAAATAGCAACTAGCGGGAACAGTTGAGGTCAAGTTAAGGTCTGGAAGCAAGGTTTGTATGAAAGCTGCTCATAGGATTGCTAGAAAGGTAAATCAGAACACCATGCTTGACTGCAAAAGACCTTCAGGATGATTTAGCAGACTCTGGAGTCAAGGTACATTGTTCTGCTGTTCAGAGACATTTGCACAAATAAGCGTTCATGAAAGAGTCATCAGAAGAAAACCTCTCCTACGTCCTCACCATAAAATTCAGTCTCAGATGTATCTAAAAGTACGGTAATTCAAAACCAGCTGATGCATTTTGGAAATAAGTCCTGTGGACTAATGAGATTACAAAAGGCCAAAATGACCAAAGGTATGAATGAGTACAGAATTTCAGGAATAGAATATCTCACCAACCATTAAGCATCAGGGTGGATCAATCGTTTTTTGTAGTTGTGTTGTAGCCAATTGCACGAGTAACATTTCACGGGTAGAGGGAAGAAACTTTTGCATCAGCCCATTACCTCTTTTTTTACTCATTTTGAAATGTAAAAGATGAAAATATATATATTTTTGCCTAAAATACAAAGGAAATGTCATTAACTTTATGCCTTTTAGAGATCATTTAATTTTCATTTTCCTTAAAGGGAACCTGTCAGCAGAAATGTCCCCTAAAACCTAACAGATTCCCCCTCTGCAGCTCGTGGGCTGCATTCTATAAAGGTCCCTGTTATGATTGTGCCCACTTTCTGACCGAAAAAAAGTGTTTATAAAGTTGTACCTTTTTGGCTTCTGATTCTGTAAATCCGTCACGGGGGCGGGCTGCCTGATGGCCGTTATTCTGCCCCCTGGTCCTGTATGCCGCCCCCATCGCTGATTTCAATACTTCTGGACGCCGCCCACTGCTCCAGCCATCCCCGCGCATGCCCAGTGCCCATCTCTCGGGGATGAGCACTGTGCCCAGCGTCACGTGCACGCAGGGTTAAGATTATGGGCGGTGCTGTGATGTTTATTCCTAAGCAACCGCCCATAATCGCGGGACCGCGCTTTCGGTGTAGTCACTGCTCCGCGCTCTTCCCATCTATTTCCTGCCTCGGGGCAAGATGGGAAGGAGGCGAAGTGAGGTCAGCAGCAGCGCGCTTGCGCAGAAAGAAGCAGGCCGAGGGGGAAAGCGCGGTCCCGCGATTATGGGCGGTTGCTTAGGAATAAACATCACAGCACCGCCCATAATCTAAACCCTGCGTGCACGTGACGCTGGGCACAGTGCTCATCCCCGAGAGATGGGCACTGGGCATGCGCGGGGATGGCTGGAGCAGTGGGCGGCGTCCAGAAGTATTGAAATCAGCGATGGGGGCGGCATACATTACCAGGGGGCAGAATAACGGCCATCAGGCAGCCCGCCCCCGTGACGGATTTACAGAATCAGAAGCCAAAAAGGTACAACTTTATAAACACTTTTTTTCGGTCAGAAAGTGGCCACAATCATAACAGGGACCTTTATAGAATGCAGCCCAGGAGCTGCAGAGGGGGAATCTGTTAGGTTTTAGGGGACATTTCTGCTGACAGGTTCCCTTTAACTGTTCACAATAACATTCCTTTTGATCAGGGGTGCCCAAACTTTTACATGCCACTGTATAAAGTGTGGTGAAATACTCCATGTTTATAACTTCTTGGCTCCAACTTTACCAAGTGAAATGAAAGTAAGGGACTGTAACCTATCTCTTTCGCTGCTCTCGGAGATTTCCCCAGTGGCTATTTTCTTTGCTTAGTTGTTACTAGGAATGTGCCCGGCCAGGTCGCCTTATTTCCCCCACATTCTTATCTTTTCTAGTTTTCTGATAAGAATTGGCCATGTTTACATGAGAAGGAAAGGTAAAACATAATTGGCAGCGCTTTACATTCTTAACAAATCTCCCTAATGCCAAGCTGTAATTAATGCCCAGTGTAAATCCAGCCAGTGCTTCTGTGACAGCAGAGCTGTGTTCTGCACCCAACAGATGCCCACTTCATCTAGTTAACTATTTAGTTGGCATGAAATGATTGTTGTTTTGTTTATCCAATCTTTATCTCTTTAACGCTTGTTGAGATGAGAAGATGATGTCCCCATGTGCTTTATTATGCAAATGATGTAAAGGGTGTGTAAACCAACTAATTGGGGTATAAAGATAGATAATGTGTTAATCACCCAACACCAGCCACTGTGATAAATGTGGCACCTTTTTAAAACTAGTCTAATCTAATGGCATAATCCATTGCACAATTCATTCCTAAAGTTGTTTGAAACTGGAAGATTCAGTCTGTTATCTTATAGTATATCGGTGATGATTGGCACGAGTCTTAAGGCCCCGTCGCGCACAACGAAATCGCTAACGACATCGCTAACGTTTCTGTGACGCAGCAGCGATCTCATTACGTGTGACACCTACCAGCGATCAGGCCCCTGCTGTGAGATCGCTAGTTGTTGCTGAATGGTTGGGATTATTTTCTTCAAAGGCGATGTCCAGCCGGGCAGGACGAATCGCTGTTTTTGACGCCTATCAACGACCTCCTAACACAGTCCCAACGCCCACCGAGATCGTTATACAGGTCACTGATCATTACTGCATCGTTGGTAAGATCTGACTGTGTGACATCTCACCAGCGACTTACCAGCGATCCTTATCAGGTTGCATTGTTTTCGGGATCGCTGGTAAGTCGTTAAATGTGACGAGGGCTTAGAAGTCGTACATCATCTCACTAATATACCATAAGTTACAGGGGCTTGATAATAGGACAGTCAGAAACAGAGGTTAAAAAATATCTTATGATATAGACTTTGTTCGTGATATTGGATGAATAAATGAATCACCATTAGGCATAATTGTTGCACCGTAAGTAGAGATAGCAACTTTTCTCTTGACTACCAGTTAAGGTCAATTATCTTGAATTTTAAAGTACCCAATATCAGAATGTACAACTTGGTTCTTAGAGGGGTTGTCCAGGATGTTAACATTGATGACCTATCCTTTACTTTTGATAATCATCAATGTCTGATCGGTATTGGTGTGGCATTCGGCACCCCTGCCAATCAGCTGGATGGAACTACTAGGTTAGGGAGTTGCATAGCACAGCTCTGATGACAGAGTCTTTGCCACGACCAGGTACTGCACATCCGCTACCCCTATTAATTTGAATAGGGGGCTGACATGCAGTACCCAGCTTTGGCCACTATACAGTTGACGGAGCTGTGGTGGCATTGGGAACAGCTGATTAGTGAGAGTGCTGAATGCTGCACCCCCACCAATAATGACCTATCCTATGGAACGTCTATAGGAAAAAAAGGAGGCAGTTGAAATTCTGGAACTTATTCCAAACAATTAGACAACATAGGCCAGTTCCAGCAAATAATATCTGCAAAGGTGGAAGGAAAGGGTACTCTGTTAGGGGATTTTTTTGGGGGGGAGCATTAAGAAGAGATGAACGGGAAAAAGATTTGTCTGTGTCAATATGTTAAGTAGATTTTTAGGATATGCACGTTTTGAGAATGTTAGAGGACATGTAAATCTGCCCCATATTGTTAAACAGTTTCAGTGTAGTAAATGAAGTACAGTAACAGTATTTCAGATATGGGAAAGTAACTGTGGACTTCTGCAACAAATTCCTCTTTTTGGTTTCTGTGAAGATGTATTTTAAATTCTAGACAAAATCAGTATGGCATCAGGAAAATAAATGGTTTTGGTTGCCTGATTACTGTCACTGTAATTATCAGCAGAATATGAATTCTACAGGACCACGGGGGTCAGATTACAAAGCTCATTGAACCTTGTAGACTGTGAGCCCTCGGGGGCAGGGTCCTCTCTCCTCCTGTACCTGTCTGTGCCTTGTTTTGTACTTGTCTCTACTATGTGTACCCCTTTACACATGTAAAGCACCATGGAATAAATGGCGCTAAAACAATAATAGTAACAACCACTTATTCCATTCCTAGCAGGTACAGAAAATGGACTAGAGAAGTGTCTATTACTGGTGTTTCCCATCTGTCACCAAATCACCAAGGCTGGGAACACTGCATTTTTCTGCCAGTTCATGAGTTTGTTGGAGGCGCACTTGAAATACAGCACAGTCACTCCGACAGGGCAATAAACTTCATTGAAGTACACAGAGTCCAAAATATGACGTTTTGATCTCCGTTTGTCCTTCTTGGTGGCATACATCTTTTAAGCTGGAGTCAATAATGTAGCAAAGGCTCTATTGCATGCAAGTCCAATAGTGACAAAGGCAACGGCTCTATTGCATGCAAGTCCAATAGAGTGACAAAGGCAACGGCTCTATTGGGGACAGGTCTGAATCACGTTGAATGTAGGTATACATTCTCAGACCTGTGAGAGACCAAAAGGGTTATATGTGTATATAACATACATAAATCAATGTGATCAAGGGAAGCAGATTCTGTCTGCTCTGCTAATTCCCAGTGAAGATCCAAGATAAAAAGTTGAACAAAGTGGTTTATTATCAACACATTTCAGAGTCATGCACACGCCTTCTACATGGTTGTCCAGAAGGAGTGTGTGACCTTGAAACGCGTTGATAATAAACCACTTTCATCACTTTCATCAACTTTTTTGTTTTGGACCTCCAATAGTAATCAGCAGGACAGATAGACTCTGCTTCCCTTGATCACATTTGGTACACCCCCTTTGGATACTGCAGCAGTGGACACCTTGATTTGACAGTGGTTACACCACACTGTCAGGTGAGCACATCCCCGTCTTCCGCTCTATTGTTCTACGTGGACAAGACCCTATTGCAGTGTGCACTTTCTTTTATCCATACATAAAGTTCAGGCACAGTCACAACCTAGTGTTTATACCTTAGGCGTGCTAGATAATGTAATAATGGTGCAATGGGACGGACCTACCAGTGACCTTGAAGCTAGTCCTCCGACACGCTGCACCCTGACTTGGACAAGATTCGGTTGTATAAACAGTGAGAGTAAATATATCCAACACCTGCAAGTTGCGTTTTATGCTCATACCTGTGGTTGTACTAATAACAGGAGCACTTTGCCTTGTCAGGGTCCTACATTTCATGACCAAGGGTTCCGATGCAAGTTTAATATGTTGTGTTACGTATACTGAAGACAGTGTTGAGCAGAGCTATAAAGCTGGGGATATAAATAACAGTAATGATCAATGAACACTTTTAATGACAAGCATTATAGGTGGGGTAGGACCCATGGGGGTAGTTGGATATATAAAGCCTGAGATTAAAGCTATATTTGTATACTCATTTTTATTGATATTATGCAGGAAAACATAATGGCATATTTAAGTGTACAAATATTATGTCGGAATTTGTACCAAAACCTGTTTCATGACCTCTATCATACCTATGATTCATGTTTGACACTCTTTATGACTTGCCCACCAAGGTGAGGCTTATCGGAAAACGGTGTGTCTAACGTGACCTAAGTGTGCCAAAATTCGTCAAATTTGTGACCAACATTTCTGACACAAAATAGGAGGTGTAAAGTTGGAGTAGACAGTGTTAGGCTATGTGCGCACTAGAGCTTTTTACCTGCGGATTTACCCGCGGATTTGCCACGGACATTTCTTGAGAAATGTCTGCAATCTTTGTGCAGACATATCCCATGAAATTCAATGAGAAAAAAAAATAGCTGTGCGCACTGTGCGGATTTTTCTCAAGAAAATTTCTTGAGAAAATTTTCTCGAGAAACTTTCTTGAGAAAATGTGCATGTCCATTAATTTCCGCAGGTACCTGCGGTATTCCGGGGGTATTCCGCAGGTAGCAATGATGTGCGGTATACCACCGGAATAGCCGCGAATTACCTGCGGGAATGCTCATCGCTGCCTGCGGTTTTGCAGGAAGCGATGTCATTATGCCAGGAAGAGGAAGCGGAGTAGAGTAAACACAGTCGTCGCACTCCCTGGACGCCACACAGAAGCACTTCCGTGCGACCTCCAGGTGCCCGTGCAGTCTGTGTCCTGCTCCGGCCTCGCGGCTGCCTGCACTGCAGTGTCAGTGACTGCCCGCAGTGTCAGCAGCCTGTCACGCGGCAGCGCAGGCAGACACTGACATTCTGCAGTGCTGGGAGCCGCGGGGATGACGATCGCTGCTGTCAGGAGGTGAGATCATTACCTGCTGTGACGATCTCCTGCCTCCTGACGTCACCGCGGTCACTGCTGTCTATGCCCGTCTCGCGAGCGGCCCGAGACTGTCACTAGCGGTGACGTCACGGGCTCTCGCGATACTTCTGACAACGCGGCGGGCATAGAAGTCAGTGACAGCGCTGACGTCAGCAGTACAGGAGATGATCACAGAAGGTAATGATCTCATCTATGCTCCTGATGGCAGCGCTCGTCATGCCCTGCAGTGACCTGGGCTGACCTATTGATGTTAGCTCAGGTCACTGCATTGCTCTCCCAGCCAATGGGGAACATTCTGTTCTTCATTGACTGGGACAGGGACTATGGTATGGATCGCCGTGGGACCCCCCCCCCCCTTATTGGATTACGCCGGACGTGGATTGATTGTTCTTTTCAATAAATTGGTTAAAGAGGCTATGTGGGGAGTGTTTTATCAAATAAAACTTTTTTTGTTGTCTATTTTTTAATTACTGGGTTGGTGATGTCGGGTATCTGATAGACGCCTGACCTCACCAACCCCAGGGCTTGATGCCAGGTGACATTACACATCTGGCATCAACCCCATATATTACCCAGTTTGCCAACGCACCAGGGCGCGGGATGAGCTGGGGCAAAGCGCCAGGATTGGCACGTCTAATGGATGCGCCACTTCTGGGGCGGCTGCGGCCTGCTATTTTTAGGCTGGGGAGTGTCCAATAACAGTGGACCTCCCTAGTCTGGGAATATCAGACCCCAGCTGTCCGCTTTACCTTGGCTGGTGATCCAATATGGGGGGGACCGCACGTTTTTTGTTTTAAATTATTTATATAATTTAAAATAACAGCGTGGGGTGCCCACTGTTTTGGATTATCAGCCAAGTTGAAGCTGCCAGCGGTGGTCTGCAGGCTGCAGCCGTCTGCTTTACCCAAGCTGGCTACAAAATATGGGGGGACCTCACGTCGTTTTTTTTTAATTATTTATTTTATGGCTAAATACAAGGCTAAGCACCCTTTAGTGCCACATGAAAGTCACTAAAGGGTGCCAGCTTAGAAAATGCAGGGAGGTGGAACATTATATAGGTTTTTCTCATCTATCCATCTATCCTATCTATCTATCTATCCCTCTATCTATCTATCCCTCTATCTATCTATCTATCTATCCCTCTATCTATCTATCTATTCATCTATCTATCCCTCTATCTATCTATCTATTCATCTATTCATCTATCTATCTATCTATCCCTCTATCTATCTATCTATTCATCTATCCATCTTTCCCTCTATCCATTATCTGTCTATCGATTATCTTTATTATTTATTGCAGGGACAAACCTGCGGCAAAACCGCATGCGGATTTGGTGCGGATTTTTTCCGCAGGTCCGGAAATCTTTCACTGGCAGAAGTTTCTCAAGAAATTTTCTTGAGAAACTTCACATTTCTAGTGCGCACATAGCCTAATAATTAGGTTTATCAAACTGATGATCTACACTGACAAACAGCGCAAACTTAAAACGCGCCAGTTTAAGAATTAAGTAATACTGGTAATATACCCCAATATTTTCCTGATATACTCCTCTAACCATATTGGACTTCTAGGGGAATTATTATGTTTCCAGAGTGGTCGCACCAATAACAAATCACTCGGTTTATTAGCCACATGCGCTGTACACCAGAGCGAGCAATGTTTCCTTCAGTGTGCATGACCGTGATATATGATTTCATAAGTCTTCTGGGAGAGCGGCTTGTAACATTATCCCAGACTTTGCGTCCTGCCCATATATTTCAAACAATGCACATTACTTCCAGAGTAGCTCGTCTTGGAGAGTGCATTAGTCAGCATTTCCTTAGTAAATGCTGGTCTACAGGTGATTTCACCTATTGTACAGGTTTTTCTTCCTTGAGGCCCAGACTTTATTGAAGGGCGTGTACAGAAGTGCCGGTTACCGTCACAAAGCGGGGTGGGGTTCAGACCCATTTTGAATGTAAACTGTGGACACGTCAGAATATAATTTCTTTAATGATTTTTCTTTGTTTAAAAGGCAATAATCCTTTATCCCATTATATTGGCTTATTTGTTTTTTATCTTGTCTATAGTGTTTCTTGTCTTTATACTTACAGTATATGTCCTCAGTGAATGTATAAACTCTTTGCACTTTGTGGGTACAATGGCAAATATATTATCTGTTATGTTTGTTATCAAATCACTTGTTTTAAAAGCAAGCAACTCCTATAATTTCACATTAAGAGGGATTTTTGTTCAAGTAGTTGCATATGTTCGGAATGATTCACCAAAGTTTTAAAAAGTGGGATCCTATTTTAGAAAATCCCATGCATACCTCCCATATCCTGCCCTTTGTCAGTTGCATAGTCTTCATTTCTGTGCACTATGGTTATGGCTGTGTTCCTGAAGTCTTGACAGTGACTACATATTGGACTCTTTGCTTTATGAATCATATGTTTATGACTCGTTGGTAAATTTGCATTCTATAATTTTGTACTTTTTTTTTCTGAGTAATTTTAAATATAAACTCCATGAAAATGATGATAAAAATAGGTATTGTTATTAATGTATTCATAGGTTCTATCGTAGATCCATCTGATGTGTACGGGGCCTCCAGTTGATGTTGCAGTGACAGGGATAGGTTAGTTTGTATTTAAACTTAGGATCTTTATATTCTCAGGGAACTTAAAGAGGTTATCTAACACTATATTTCATTTTTTTCACAATGTGCCTAAGCTCTAACAGGAAGGTTAGGCCGTGTACACATATCCGGCTTTTCACCGGTTTGACGGATGCGGCGCACGCCAGTACAGTATGATACAGTACAGTGGCAGCGCCTCAACTTCTGGGTCCCATGCTCCGGTCACATGACAGCATCTGACCGGCGCTTGCTGCGCTGCCAGTGTACTGTATACACTATACTGGTGTGTGCTGCATCCGTCAAACCGGCGAAAAGCCGGATATGAATACCCGGCCTTAGTCGCTAACTACCTCTGTGCTGTGCCCGACGCCATTCTTTGTCATCACAGACCGCTTCTGACAGCATCTCCATGGCTTCCGCTAACGTCACGTCATTAGAGAGGCGACTTCTTTTCTGCTCTGCTCTTCTGACGTCATACCGATTGACAACCAGCACCCTGCTACCTAATTGGGGGAAGGCGTCTGTCAATCAGCATGACACCAGTAGTCCTGCCCTGTCATCAGAGCAGTCTGAAAGAGGAAGAGCTGCTCTGTTTACAAAGCAACTAAATTGCTGTCAGGAGCCGCCAGTGACCACTCCGTGCAGACGTAGAGTACAACACGCAGGTAGTTGCCTCGGTTAGCAACTAGCTGTTTTGTTAGTGCTTTTTTGGCCCATAGCAAAAAAAAAAATCCCGGACCACCCCAGAGGGGACTGGCAGCGGTTTTCTTCGCTCTCCTATTTAGAAACTCATCATCATCTGCATAACCTCTTGCGGTTTTCAAGCATTGCTATTGCACGTTTCTTTTAGTGGTTGCGGGTTGCACTGGTGAGCAGTCATTCTTTCTACGCATACTCCTGACACCACCCAAAACCTGCGTAACTCAATCTGGACAAAATCAACACTGGCTGCAGGCAGTGGAATACCAGCAGATGAGAGGAGTCCTGTTAACCCATACCCTGCCATACACGGGACACATATTATAGGAACAAATGGCACTCCTCATCAACAAATGACTCTTCTTACTGAATATGTCCACCCTGAAGTTTCTCCTGTATTGGATATTTTGTAGATGTGCAGTGGAGAAACATATCCATCATTTCCATGTATACAGATGTGATCACCTACAAAGCATTAACGTGAGATGCCATGTTTTCATGCACACATATCAATGGCAATTACTGCTGCTGTGTTGGCTTTTATGTTCTTTCTTTGATCTCCTCCCTGCATAGTTTAGAACCTGGCTTAATGAGCACTTCATCATTCATTTAGTAATTATCCATTAGAAAATACACCTGAATTCTTCAGCCTTTTTTCGGTGACTTATCAGAGAGGCCAAAACGCGTGGCTCTAGCAGACATGATTATGTTTCTTCATTTTAGCATTCCTCTACCATTGCTGTGGAGGTTTCACTGCTCGTGTCCCTTGTCAGTCCACCTGTAGCAGAGGAGGCCAGTCTATAAGGTGGAGTCACCAGATCCTGTGCCTCCGCTTAGAGGAGCTATGGCAGGAATTCCACCAGTGACAAGTGGCTGACTTGCTGGAGGTCAAATCTGTAGTGACAGCTGCTCAAGGGGTAACTTGGGTAACCAGTATGGTTTTGGGTAGCAGCTGTAGTATCATTGGAATGAGGTGACTGTACAGTGTGAAAGCGTAACACCGCCCCGAAATAACAAGCACGCCTCAGATGTCTAATGTCAGGCAGTATGTAATATGGTGCTATATCGGTGTTTGGGCCGTATTAATTATACAATATTTGGTTGTGCAGTAAAATATTGGTAGAGTTGTGCCGACATTTTATTACTGGCCTCTCAGTAGGGTGGGAGAAATGTAGAAAAGTCCCAGCTGAGTGAGACCGAGGCGCAGCCACAGGTAGGAGTGTGAATGTTTGACCTCCTGAATTACGCCCGCCTCAGACCCTAAGTGCAGAATGTCTGACGTGCTGGGTGTGCGCAGCTTCATCTCGGCCAGTAAATTATTGTTTCACGGGAATTCCCTTACTTTTCTACATTAAAGCTGACAATAGATCATGGCAAAGACAGTCTGTCAGCAGCTTTGACTTTGAAAACTACTGACCGTACTAAAGAGGAGACCTGGAAAGCTGTTAAACCAGTTCAGGAGTGGGCCATATTCACTCCTTCTTACCCGGTACTTTATTTTTTTTTTCTTATATGTGCTTTAAACGGCTACAGAATTTTCTCTCTTTTGGATATGCAAATAATTTTTGCCCTTTTTTGTGATATGAGGGGAAAATGTAAAGAAATATAGAAAATGTTTTTTGTTTTTTTTATTTTGAGGGAACATTTTAACCTATTAGTACATGGTATTGCTGATTTCCCTTATAACTGGAACTGGTAGATTATTGCTGGTCCTAGAAGTTCAGATCCACTTGGGATACCTATTATCCGGGAACAGACCCTGGGCCCGGAGTTCTCAAAGGACTCCGGGTAACTACGGCCATCTGGATAATTAAAAAAAATAAAGGAAAAAAAAAATATTGATAAGGAGCGTTATACTTAGTGTCTGCCAAGCAGCTGTAATGCTACTTCCAGGGACACTCATTACCCTCATGTATATGTACTGCTTCTTTGGCCCACCGGCTGTCCCCACATCTGTGATTGGTTGCAGTCAGACCACAACCCCACTATGTGTGTCAGTATGTCTGACTGCTTGGAATCACACATGGTGTGTGTGTGTGTGTGTGTGTGTGTGTATGTATAGTGGTGTATAAATAAAGAAACAAATTGATGTAGGGTACCCCCATATTATGATACCCAGCACAAATAAAGCAACCAGCTTTTTTAATTTATTTAATAATTTAAATAAATTTAAAAAAAAACAGCGTAAGGCCCCCCAATTTTGATAACCAGCATGATAAAGCCGACAGCTGAAGGCTGGTATTCTCAGGCTGGGAAAGCCCATGGCTATTGCCTCACAAGCCTGAAAATAGCAGCCTGCAACTGCCCAGAATTAATGCATCTATTTGATGTGACAATCCCAGAACTTTACCCTAATCATCCCAATTGCCGTGGTGCGGTGGCAATCTGAGTAATATAAAGGATTAATTTCAGCTCACAGCTGCCACTAAGCCCTAGATTAGTAATGGGAGGCATCTATGAGACACCCCCCATTATTAAGCTGTAAGTGAAAAGAAATAATCACAAACACCGAAAAAATCCTTTATTTGAAATAAAATACAAAAATTTCCACCCTCTTTCACCCCTTTTATTAACCAAAACACCCAGTTCCGACATAATCCACCCACGGTTCCATGACGATTCCATCTCTGCTACATACATACTGGGACTAATGACCCCACACTAGCACCTCTAATGAGACCTTAATTCAGCTGAGTGCACACCAATACCTTATAACTTTGACATACATACTGAAGTCACAGTGCGTGGGCACATAGCATGTCCGCACGCTGTGGGCTTCAGGCAGTGACCGACTTAGCCGCAGCTGTGATGTCATTCTTTTTGTCTGCGGTCATAGCTGTAGGTTCCCACGGTACCCCACCTGTGACCGCAACTAAACTGACCTCAGGTGACCTCATTAAACTCAGTGACCTCACCTCAGGCATTTTTTTTAATTTATTTTTACGCCATGATAGAGACGCAGAGAAAGTCTGTGATTCCAAGCAGATACGCTGTCACACAGGCTGTGGGCACGGTCTGACTGCAACCAATCACAGTCACCTGGACGTCCGGTGGGCGGGGGAAGCAGTGCATATGCATGAGGGTAATGAGCAGCCCTGGAAGAAGTGTTACCGCATATCTGCGGGTTCGTCCACTACCAGTTCCTAATTAATACACACAAGCACTGGTATTCTCTGGAAGTCTGGCTGTGTCTGACAGCCAGGTCCCAGCCTCCAGAGTTGCTCGATTTTGTGCCTGCTGCTTATACTGTATTGTTGTGTTAGAACATTATTTACACTGTAATGTGGTCTTCCCAGACGTATAAAGCCTATGGGCAGTCCAGAAGTAATTAAATATACATGTATATGTCTTTGTTGTTAGTATTAACAAGCCAAAGAGTGGAAACTTTATTTATATTACTGACTTGCATACCGTAGCACCATCATATTCCACGGTGCTTTTCAGACATTCTCATCACTGTCCCCACCAGAGAGGTATTTGGCGTGTGGGAGGAAACCTACACAAAGACATGGAAACTTCTATCAGATGTTGTCCTTGGTGGGATTTGCACTCAGGACCCAAATACTGCAAATCAACAGTGCTAACCACTGGTCCACCAGGCTGCCAACACTTTAATTACTATTTGTGCCCCAAAGGCGGACAGTCTCTTGAGGTGCAGCTGCTTTGGGCTATCTGCATGAGACACTCGCAATGCCTCCCCACAGTTCTAGGGTCCAACCTGGTGGTTAGGCTGTCAGATCACGTTCTTTGAGAATCTTCATTGGATGATTTATATCTTATATGTTTATTAGAAGGTGGCTCATGCCATTAAATAAACCAGCTGTATTACTAATGTATCTCCATCATGCTCTCTATAAAATGTTTATACCTATATTTAGGCAG
The DNA here is from genome assembly GCF_048569485.1 of Anomaloglossus baeobatrachus. Classification (NCBI taxonomy): domain Eukaryota; kingdom Metazoa; phylum Chordata; class Amphibia; order Anura; family Aromobatidae; genus Anomaloglossus; species Anomaloglossus baeobatrachus. Next base: position 362,267,487 of record NC_134356.1, read on the forward strand.
TGAAATGGCTGTAGTCATCTCTTTACTATGGCCTAAACCTGCATATTGTTTGCTTCATAAATTATTTAATAATGAATTATTTTACATTAATCCCTGTGCTGTCAAATTAGCCTGTAGGACACAACACATTGTGGTTTGTTGACAGATGTTCCCTGCACAAACACAGCCTGCCATTCCTTACATTTTTAGTTGACATTTTAGCACCTATGTAGTGTGGATGAACAATGAGCTGTTGTCATCCACTTTATAATGAGTCTTTCTTTCTTTAATCTGCATGTAAATGTTAGAAGTATTATGGACAGTAGTACATCGCACATCTTGATTACTATGGCGCGGCTCCATGTGAAATTATTGAAAGATGTCCTAAAAAAAAAGAGGGTTCAGTTAATCCATATAGTGCTACTGCTATAAATCTGTGTGATGATCTGCCTTTACATCCTAAACATGGACACATAACACACAGTTTTTATGCAGACAATAGAATGTATCAAGAATTAAAGGGTAACCGTCGTTTTAATTTTCATTTGATGAATCAACTGTACACGTGAAAATAAGAAACTTTGTAATATATTTTATCAGAGGAATCTACTTCTTTCTCCTCCTTGACTGATCACTCATTGTCGATCTATAGATAAAATATGTATTCAGCAAAGACAGATTTTCCTATTACTGAGATAAGAGATTACAGTGGGTGCTTTTAAATGGAACCAAACATCAGGATTTTCGTGTATAAGGTGCAGCCAGTGCAGTACTGGCACTATCAGGCACATTGTGTACATACCATTAGTGGGCAGCTCGGGTGTTTAGGCTGTGAAATTCAACTTTATAAAGTTTGAAAATTCATGCACGTTTTGATTGACGTGTGCACCACTCTCCTAATGTCCGGGCGGGTTATGCACGTGTATCCCCCCCCCGCCGCCTGTTCCTCCCTCTCACTGGCTGTATGTAAATTTCTAATCTACAGTTACATGGCGTCGGAGGTACTAGCGCCTGCGCATAGCGCTCATCTCCGGCACTGTTTCTGAAGCCCACAGTATTATGGTGCATGAGAGGGCGGCGCATGCACCCTCGCTTCTTCAGATCTGTTGTGACCGCAGGAGCGCGCACGGTCATAACAGGACTGGAGAACAGCTGATCTTACCCCCGATTAGCTGCAGCAGACGTCTCCTACGAAATCGTCTGCTGCAGCTAATCGGTAAGATCAGCTGTTCTCCAGTCCTGTTGTGACCGTGCGTGCTCCTGCGGTCACAACAGATATGAAGATGCGAGGGCGCATGCGCCGCCCTCTCATGCACCATAATACTGTGGGCTTCAGAAACACAGTGCCGGAGATGAGCGCTATGCGCAGGCGCTAACTGACGCCGTGTAATTGAAGATTAGAAATTTACATATGGCCAGTAGAGGGAGGAACAGGCGGCGGGGGGGCGGGGATACACGTGCATAACCCGCCCGGACATTAGCATAGAGGTGCACACGTCAATCAAAAAGTGCATGAATTTTCAAACTTTATAAAGTTGAATTTCACAGCCTAAACACCCGAGCTGCCCACTAATGGTATGTACACAATGTGCCTGATAGTGCCAGTACTGCACTGGCTGCACCTTATACACGAAAATCCTGGTGTTTGGTTCCCTTTAACATTTTCTACAGAGAAGAGGAGCTGGAAGCAAGCACAGAAATCCTGCAGTAAGTTCTGAAATGACAGTTAGCCATAAAATGTTTTGAGCACCAACTGTCATCTCCTATCTCAGTAATGGTCCTCTCTATGAAGATAGATATTCCCGAGAGTTGAGAATTTAGAGAATGATTGAGTCCAGGAGGAGAAAGAAGCAGATTCAATATATACTGTATCAGTATAGTTTCTGATATCCATGTGTATTATTGATTTATGAAAATAAAATTAAAATGACAGTTACGCTTTTGAAGAGTAAACGTTTTATTTGTATTTTTTCATGAAATCTGCTTCTTTATGTTCCGGGACTAATCATTAATTTTCAAAATGTTCAATTTATGGGAAAATCTGTTTTTAGTGAATACATACTGTCCCGTTATTGAGATGGATGATGACAGTTGATGCTCATAAAGTTCTATGGTGAACTGTAAGGGTATGTCCACACATTGGAGTTTTGTCGTAACCACAAAAATGCACCCTGTGGCCAAAAAGAACGCATCATGTAGCCAAAAAACACATAAACACACATTTATGGTGCGTTTTTGACCGTGCATTTTTCTATCCATTTTTAACAGCAATGGGTGAAATACTCAGAGAAAAATGCAAAAAGAATTGACGTGCTGCAGTTTTGTTGTCACCGCAAAACTGCATCCAACAAAGAAAGCAACGTGCGCACAGCAAATCTGAAATCTCATAGGCTTTGCTGGGGAAGGAAAAGCGTACAGTTCGTGGTTAGTGTTCAGCAAGTAGTTAACTATTCATACTCGCTATGCTGTTAGTGAGTACTGTCCGCTACTCGCATATTCATTATGAGTAGTGAGCGCAATGTAAGTCAATGGGAAATACTCGCTAAGTAGAGAGTACCCTGAAAGCAGTACTATTCGCTACGCACACGAAAAGTACGGCTTTCAGGTTTCTCGCTACTTAGCGAGTATTTCCCATTGACTTACATTGCACCTGTTACTTGTAACGAATATGCGAGTAGCGGACAGTACTCGCTAACAGCATAGCGAGTATGAATAGTTAACTACTCGCTGAACACTATTTATGGTGCCTAAAAGGTCACCACAAACTGCATCAAAAATGCAATAAAAAACTGCAGTGTGTGCATGGGTCCTTGCTGTCGTTTCAGCAGAAGTAGCAGGAGAATGTTTGTATCTGCCTCTCCCTGCAACTCCTCTCTCCATAGAATTTCATAAGCACCAACTGTCAACTCCATTCTCAGTAATGGTAAAATCTGTCATCACTGAATACAGATTTTACAGACTTGAGCCATGAAATGAGAGAGAAAGCTCAATCCAGGAGGAGGAAGACGTAGATTTCTGTGAATATTTTACAAAGTTGCCTATTTTCATGTGTATAGATTTATGATCCTCAATGAAAGGGAAAGTCTGTTTATGTTTTGTTTTCGGATGTGTGGTCCAGACTTGTTATCTGGATGTAATTTCTAGCTTCCTCTGCCACATGCCACCTGTTAGACATGGCTAAGTGTAGGGTGTACCAGATGAACCAGTGTTTACCGTGAGGCCCGACCGTCCTCTGGAAAATGATAACAATCAGCTTTCATCTGTTTCATCTTCCTGAAAACAGGAAGCACCTTTTTCTATTGATTAAAGCGTTATGCGCGGTTCCAGTGGCCGCAGTCCAAAACTAATGTCACTCTCCCTTCCACTGTGACATGATGTCACTAATACCAGGAGCTATACAGACAATGCATGCTTGTGCCCCATCCCTGATTGTGTGCACATCCTCGGACTCCCGCTGGCTTTACAGGCAGACAGATTCAGCTTATACTAATGGAAAGGTGAGGCAAGTTCCGCTAGATTATCTGCCTTTATATTTTTTCATACAGCTTGATAATGTTTTATAGAAAACAGAAACCTATTAAGAGATCCTGGCCGACCGTGGACAAAAAGCTATGGAATTAAATAGCGCTTTATTTACATTTGGGAAAATATTTGGATGATTGGATTTGCAGCACCAGCAATGCGATAGATAAGCGTTACATGCAGCTCATTGACATGAATAGATTCTTATTGTAATGCATGGATGTGATAGGTCCTCCAAGATGGGGGAGAGAGGTGGTCTTTGTAGGTAAGGCTGCTTTCACACCTCCGGTTTTAGCAGAGCCGGCCAATCCGGCTCTAAAACCTATGCAACGGATGCGGCGACCATACCGCATCCTTTGCATAAGTTTTTACATATGGCCCGTCCGGTTTTTGCCGCTTGCGGCAGGCTACTGAGCATGCGCAGTGGAAAAAAACCACATGCGGCGGCCGGATGTGGTTTTTGCCTATGGACGCCGCATGCGGCGTCCATAGGCATGCATTGCAAATCGCGCCGCATCGGCCGGATGCGGCGCAATGCGGTTTTTTTTGCTGGACAAAAAAAACGTGCCAGGCAACGTTTCATCTGGCCGCCTCATCGGCTAAATCTGCCGCATGCGGCAAAAACCGTACCGAACGCAAGCCCATGCGGCACAATACGGTACTAATGAAAGTCTATGCAAAAAAAACGCAACCGGCGGCAAAAAAAAAAAAAAACGGTTGCGTTTTTTCTGCAAAGCGCCGGATTGTGCCGCACAGGAAAAAACGGATGTGTGAAAGCAGCCTAAGGGTTACATGCAGCTCATTGAAATGAATAGATTCTTATTGTAATGCATGGATGTGATAGGTCCTCCAAGATGGGGGAGAGAGGTGGTCTTTGTAGGTAATCCTTTTATGATCAGGTCCTTAGTGAGGGATTTCCCACTGTTAACCGAGTATGTTCAGTAGGCAAGGATGGATTTCCTCTGACGGCACTGCAGGAAAAAAATGTCACGAGAGGCTGTCATGGGATTCCTGCTGCCCAATCCATGAGCAGACTTTTGCTGAAATGTTTAACTGTAAAATGTTGCAATATTAAGTAAACATGCATTGAGAAAGCAGCCAGGGAATATGTGTCTTGGCTGACTTGTGTGAGTGAATTCCCCAAGAGTTTCTCCCGGCCTCACTCCAGTTGATTGAAGTCTAAGGTTTTGACTGACAGGTCTTTCCCAATGTTTGTACATAGGGAGAGACCTGTCAATCAAAGGAAGTGGAGCTGTCACAAGTGTGTTGCGTCTGGCTGAGACCTTTGTGGTATCTGTGATTAGATGGTCAAGGCGATTGGCAGATCATAGGTCCTTTTTAAGGCTAGTTTCACACTTGCGTTGAACGGCATCCGTTGCATTGCGTTGTGTGACGGATGCAACGGATGCGTTGCATATAATGGCACAACGGAGGCAACGGATCGTACAAAACAATGGAAAGCTTTTTTTTTTTTTTTTTTCTTCTTTACAGTTTTACCGTCAGCAGACTATTCTGAACGATCAGCTGATCACATGCTTTCACATGCCGGCGGCCGGGCGTTCAGCTAAGCGCTCTCACATGCCGGCGGCCGGGCGTTCAGCTAAGCGCTCTCACATGCCGGCGGCCGGGCGCTTAGCTGAGCGCTCTCACATGCCGGCGGCCGGGCGCTTAGCTGAGCGCTCTCACATCCCGGCGGCCGGGCGCTTAGCTGAGCGCTCTCACATCCCGGCGGCCGGCGCTCAGCTGAGCGCTCTCACATGCCGGCGGCCGGGCATTCAGCTGAGCACTCTCACATGCCGGCGGCCGGGCGTTCAGCTGAGCGCTCTCACATCCCGGCGGCCGGGCGCTTAGCTGAGCGCTCTCACATCCCGGCGGCCGGCGCTCAGCTGAGCGCTCTCACATGCCGGCGGCCGGGCATTCAGCTGAGCACTCTCACATGCCGGCGGCCGGGCGTTCAGCTGAGCACTCTTACATGCCGGCGGCCGGGCGCTCAGCTGAGAGCTCTCACATGACGGCGGCCGGGCGCTCAGCTGAGAGCTCTCACATGCCGGCTCAGCTGAACGTTCGGCCACCGAAAAACAAAATAAAGTTTCTGTGATTTAAAAAAAAAAAAAAAAAAAAAAATGGGCATGCGCAGTGAAAAATAAAGGTTTCCGCCGCTCAAAAAAAGTTACATGCTGCGTTCCTTCCGCCCGACGCAGCGTCAAAGTAACGACGCTGCGTCGTCCAGCAGATGCAACGCTGACACTTGCGTTACAGTGCGTCGTCCATACAAGTCTATGGAGAATAGCGCAGTGCGTTAACGGACTGCGCTATTCTCCATAGGGAAGGACTGCGCTGAACGCAAGTGTGAAAGTAGCCTAACATGAGTAGAGTGGATTTATTATCATTTGGTGTTGAAGGTATTAAGTGTTCTTTTTTTCATCCTGCTGAGATTTCATATAGCTCTAATCTCTGCTGCTGCACCTTAGGCTGGGGCCACACCGGGGATTACTACGATCCTCGCATGACACTCGGCTCACGCTGGCAGCACAGCAGGAGCCGAGTGTCATGTGAGTGTCATTGTGACTGAGGTCCAATCATGCGATCGAACCAAAGCTGCGGGGGGCGGGCCGGCACTGAGGAGGGGAGAACCAGTGCTGCGGAGGGTGGGCCGGCGCTGAGGAGGGCGGCCAGCGCTGCGGAGGGGAGGGATTTCTCTCCCTCTCTTCTCCGTAGCCGGCTATTGCCTTTCTTGCTCTGCACTCACATTACACTGGTGTACTGCGAGTGCAGTTCGATTTTTCTCTCGCCCCATAGACTTGAATGGGTACGAGAGAAACAAGAATCGTATTACAATCGCAGCATGCTGCTCATGTTTTCTCGGTCCGATTAGGGCTGAGAAAATAATCGCTCATGGGTGCTGGCACAATATTGGTCCGAGTGGAATGCAATGTTTTATCGCATTCCACTTGCTCCGATTTTCATGCCGTGTGGCTTAGGCCTACTGCCACTCACTTTCAATATTTGAACTCACTCCCTACTCTCCCATATGCCAGTTATAGTTCTTCTATGCTGACCTCCCAAGAGAAGATGTTCTTGTGGAAGCTGTGGATTTCCATTTGTTGTTTTATTCCTGCTTGTTTGTATCTCTTCTAGTGTTTTCTTATTGTAGTAATAAGACTATCGTCTTGCTGCCCAGCTCATTAGCCAGGGCTAGCCCAGGGTCAGCCAGTGCTTAGGTATGTGGGGAATGACCCATCTAGGGACTATAGGGACTGCAGGGTTCAGTCTAAGGTGAGTGTTTAGGTGTTACCCTAACCCCTCTCCCTATCGTCAGGGCCCTCTTTTAACCTTTTTTCCTGCTTTCTTCCCTTCCTTTACGCCGCACGCTTTCATAACAGGAGCAAAGAAAAGCCGCCAGGTATCTGCCTTGGAGTAGTCAGTCAGAATACATAGTCACTGCTAGCATTTAAGCAGAGACCTGTCATTCAAAAGGCGCGGAAATAATCTGGCCAGTCACCTTCCAGCTTTGCAAAGCATGCCCAGTGCATTTCAGTAAAACATACCATACCCGATTGCAGCTAGTGTTTGATTTATGCCCGTGGTTCGTACAGCATGAATTTGTTGAGACATTCCCTTTATTTAAGGGACCCAACAAAAGGCAAAACATGTGGGAGGGCACTGCAGGTCTGCTCTACAGCACTAAGGGTGCGCTGAAGGTCTGTGCTTGGTTTGAACTGTCCTTTTGTGCTGACAGACTCCCATTAATGAGACAGTTTGCGGTAGACATACAGTATCTCAGTAGTGATGGAAGAGTCTCTTGACCTTTTGAAGGCTGATTATGATACAGTAGTTGCCTTGACACAAACCTGACATCTAATACTGTTGGCATACGTTCAGTAGCTAGGTGAAAAATAATGACTGAATTCTTTAAAAAAAAAAAAAAATGTGGTGTTTGATAGTTTTCTAAACTAGAGAAGCCCTTTAGTGTGGCTTTCATTTTTTGTATTTTTAGTGAATAGGATGGAAGCTTTTGCTGAACGTTTGCAGTCACATTTAGAAATTGTTGAAACTATCAAACCTTATATCTACTTACCGCCTTAGTGTAAATGGACGTACCAGTACATCTGATCTGGGTTCTGCTAGTGTGGATAGGGCTCAGGCGTACTCTCCACACATGGCAAATGCCTGCTCCGCTACACAGCTGGCATCTATCTAACAAGAGCCGCTGTAGCTGAGCTGTGATCGCTGCTGTTAATCATTTAGTTGCAGTTGTTGACCATTCAGTTGCACACCAGCTCCCATCAGGCCCATACAACGCAGTTGAGGCTATTTTTTTTTTTTTATGAAGTCTCAGATATACCCTTTAAGTTTGCCAAAGTATTGCTAATTAAATTGTCAACTCAACGTCCAAAACATCTCACACCGCCCCATCGACGGAAAAATGAAAACGTTACGCTTCATGGCAACACCAATCAGACTTATAAACTTTTTTTACCAAATAAAAAAAATCTATAGAATTTTGTAAGACAGAATAGTCTTGTAGAGTACATAGCATTTTCGTGTCAATCAGATTGTATGTTTAGGTAATACAAATGTTGAGGTGCCCATTTCCTACTATTTTCCATTCTGCCATTTTTTTTTTAATTTGATACATGTTTATTGTTGTGTATCTTATAGTAAAAAACAATAAAACTTAAATTTGAAAAAAATATACATAAACCCTATACAATTTCACTATTGCGATTGTACTGACCTGGAGAAACAACATTTTTACCAATGAATGAACAATGTAAAAAAAATGGTGGAATTGAATTTTTTTTTTTCATTCATTTTATCCCACTTATTATTTATTATTTTTTTAATATTTATTATTTTTTACTATTTTATTACTTTTTCTATTTTCAGTACATTTTGTTGTAAAATGGATGGTGTCATGCAAAACTACAACTCTCCCAGTTAAGAATGAGTCCTCATATGGCTACTTTAATGAAAAATTAAGGAAGTTATGGCTCTTGGAAGAAGTTGAGAAAAAAAGTGCAATAATTCCCTGGTCTTTAAGATGTTAACCTCATTAATTAAAGTGGGCGCCTTTATCATTCTTTTAATTCGCTCCCTAGAAGAAGCCATGGCAAAACGCGCTTCGGGCGCTGTAATGGGGATATGATGTTGTTCAATATTTGTTATTATGTATAGGTGGCACAAATTACTAGTATACCTTATGGCATGATTCTGTTAAAATCTTATTTATATTATTTGCATACCCCAAATATTGTCTGGGAACATATATATATAGCAAATCCATCAAATAAACTACCACACGTATATAAAAAACAAAATGTTATTGAAGAGAGATATTACAATGAATACCATATCTAATATATAAAGCTGAATATGTGTGTGTGTGTGTGTGTGTGTGTGTGTGTCCCCGGGATTGGCTTCCGCACCGTCGCAGCTACAGCCACAAAATTTTGCACACTCACACGTATGGACCCCGAGAGCGTCACAGGCTATGTTTCGAGGGCAAATTTTAACCCCACGCTTTACAGTTATTCGCCAAAAAACCTGCCTCCATTAAAGCGAATGGAGCCGGGAGCCACAGTGCAGCCAGAACTTCAGAAGAATGCGCAGCCACGCCCTTATATGGAATGTTGGCGTGTCATAATGCAGCCAGGGAAAGAGACAGACACAGACATGGAAAGAGGCAGACACAGACAGAGTAAGAAACTGACATAGACAGGGTAAGAGACAGACACAAAGAGACAGACACAGACAAAGAGACAGACTGACAGGGAAAGAGAGGGAAAGTGACAGACAGGGAAAGTGATTGAGACAGACGGAGAAAGAGATAGAGAGACAAAGAGATAGAGAGGGGGAGACAGACAGAGAATGGGAGAGAAACAGAGAGACAGTTACTATCCCGGGCAGTGCTGGGTGCTATGTTGTGAGGCGAAATTTTAACCCCGCGCGTTCCAATTTTCCAATCAATTTTGCTCCTATCTACATAATGGGGAAAAAGTTAAACCAAAAGTGTTGGGGGCAAATTGACAGCTGCCAGATGTGAACAAGGGGCACTTAAAGAATTAGAGCGATGGCGCCAAAGAGTATATACCGTACAGTTACTAAGGTGGGGCCCCGACATGGGATACTCACCACACTCGGGGATATGAACACACACACAAAATGCGTCACCACTACCACGTGCTTGAACACATATACCACCCTCAGCACACATCTCACCACACATACACCAACCTCGCCACATAATCGCTCTAAAACACACACAAGTCTGGTATCCTTCAAAAATAAAAATCTGATTAATAAGCAGCCAAACTACAAGAACAACAAATGTACCATATAGGAAATACGACAGCTGTCAGTCACATGACCTGTCTATATGTATATGTGTGAGCTAATATATACTGTCAGGGGGGAGGGCTTTCTGTTGCCTGGAGATTTATCAGGCTGCCAATAGCAACCAATCACAGCTTAGCTTCTATTTTTCTACAGTTAATTAATCTGAGCTCTGATTGGTTAATATAGGCAACATTTTAATAATTACATTTATATCTATTTGTTTTGTGGTTTTTGTGTGCAGAATACATTTTTGTTAATACATTCTATTTTGTTAACAGCAGTTATTAACCCGGGCGAAGCCGGGTAGTACAACTAGTGTGTATGTGTGTATATATATATATGTATGTGTGTATGTATATGTATATATATATATATATATATATATATATATATATATATATAAATATAAATAGTCATATGAAAAAGTTTGGGCACCCCTATTAATGTTAACCTTTTTTCTTTATAACAAATTGGGTTTTTGCAACAGCTATTTCAGTTTCATATATCTAATAACTGATGGACTCGGTAATATTTCTGGATTGAAATGAGGTTTATTGTACTAACAGAAAATGTGCAATCCGCATTTAAACAAAATTTGACTGGTGCAAAAGTATGGGCGCCCTTATCAATTTCTTGATTTGAACACTCCTAACTACTTTTTACTGACTTACTAAAGCACTAAATTGGTTTTGTAACCTCATTGAGCTTTGAACTTCATAGGCAGGTGTATCCAATCATGAGAAAAGGTATTTAAGGTGGCCACTTGCAAGTTGTTCTCCTATTTGAATTTCCTATGAAGAGTGGCATAATGGGCTCCTCAAAACAACTCTCAAATGCTCTGAAAACAAAGATTATTCAACATAGTTGTTCAGGGGAAGGATACAAAAAGTCGTCTCAGAGATTTAAACTGTCAGTTTCCACTGTGAGGAACATAGTAAGGAAATGGAAGAACACAGGTACAGTTCTTGTTAAGCCCAGAAGTGGCAGGCCAAGAAAAATATCAGAAAGGCAGAGAAGAAGAATGGTGAGAACAGTCAAGGACAATCCACAGACCACCTCCAAAGACCTGCAGCTTCATATTGCTGCAGATGGTGTCAATGTACATCGGTCAACAATACAGCGCACGTTGCACAAGGAGAAGCTGTATGGGAGAGTGATGCGAAAGAAGCCGTTCCTGCAAGCACGCCACAAACCGAGTCGCCTGAGGTATGCAAAAGCACATTTGGACAAGCCAGTCACATTTTGGAAGAAGGTCCTGTGGACTGATGAAACAAAGATGGAGTTGTTTGGTCATACAAAAAGGCGTTATGCATGGAGGCAAAAAAAACACGGCATTCCAAAAAAAGCACTTGCTACCCACAGTAAAATTTGGTGGAGGTTCCATCATGCTTTGGGGCTGTGTGGCCAATTCCGGCACCTGGAATCTTGTTAAAGTTGAGGGTCGCATGGATTCAACTCAATATCAGCAGATTCTTGACAATAATGTGCAAGAATCAGTGCCGAAGTTGAAGTTACGCAGGGGATGGATATTTCAGCAAGACAATGATCCAAAACACCACTCCAAATCTACTCAGGCATTCATGCAGAGGAACAATTACAATGTTCTGGAATGGCCATACCAGTCCCCAGACCTGAATATCATTGAAAATCTGTGGGATGATTTGAAGCGTGCTGTCCATGCTCGGCGACCATCAAACTTAACTGAACTGGAATTGTTTTGTAAACAGGAATGGTCAAATATACCTTCATCCAGGATCTCATTAAAAGCTACAGGAAGCGACAAGAGGCTGTTATTTTTGCAAAAGGAGGATCTACAAAATATGAATGTCACTTTTATGTTGAGGTGCCCATACTTTTGCACCGGTCAAATTTTGTTTAAATGCGGATTGCACCTTTTCTGTTAGTACAATAAACCTCATTTCAATCCAGAAATATTACTGAGTCCATCAGTTATTAGATATATGAAACTGAAATAGCTGTTGCAAAAACCCAAATTGTTATAAAGAAAAAAGGTTAACATTAATAGGGAAAATATCGTTACTGCAGCAGTAACGAAGTTGTTCCTCATTTCTGCGGCAGCACACATCGCTCCGTGTGACACCGCAGGAACGAGGAACCTCTCCTTACCTGCCTCCTGGCTGCTATGCGGAAGGAAGAAGGTGGGCGGGATGTTACGTCCCGTTCATCTCCGCCCCTCCGCTTCTATTGGGCGGCAGTTCAGTGACGCTGCTGTGACGCTGAACGAACCGCCCCCTTAGAAAGGAGGCGGTTCGCCGGTCATAGCGACGTCACAGGTCAGGTAAGTAGTGTGACGGGTCTGGGCGATGTTGTGCGCCACGGGCAGCGATTTGCCCATGTCGCACAACCGATGGGGGCGGGTACCCACGCTAGCGATATCGGCACCGATATCGCAGCGTGTAAAGTGGTCTATACAACCTTCATTAAAGATATTTTGGATTTTTTTTTTTAATATCCCATCAGAGGTATAAAACACCATACGGAGCTGGTACTCCCCTGATGCCGGTCCAGTACTCCCTCTCTGCTACTGCTCTGGTGATTGTGTACAGGCTGCAATGGGGAGGTTTCAGCCAACCACTGAGCCCAGGAGATCTGTATACGGCATTAGCCACTGAGCACAGGGATTATCTGAAAGTGGAAAAAACCCCATTAAGCGAAGAAGAATGAACATAAAAGAAAGTTTATCTTGTGGAGAACATATGCCAACCATGATGTATGGCCATAAGCTGCTAATGGAAAGGATGTAGAGGTGTAGAGACTGTGGCTGATATAATGTAGAGCCTGGATCTGTAGGAGGTACAGTCTGAAGCATGACTTATAGTGCTCGGCTGTAGATGACACTCGAGGAGCACCCCGGAGTATTAGTACGGGGTTTTGTTGTATCTTGAGGCTTTCATCCACTTGTGGTTATTGTATCTGTGATCTCACATTGTGTCTTGTCTTTGGTAAAGCGTCTGAAGGCTGGGGTACTGCTGTGGGGTCTTCTTATTCATAGCTCTTTATTATGTCTGACAGACGCTCACCAGGGAGTGGAGTAACAGCGCCATCAGACCCTTTGTTTGGTGTCTCTGCTTCATCAGAACATTGTATACATGTGGACAACTCTATTCTAAGGAATGGCCCAATTTTTTGTTAAAATTAGAGAATCCCATCTGTTTACACAATCCGAACAAATATGTTTAAATGACATATTACATTTTCTGCCATCATATGGAACTTCAATGGATGGAGATCATCGCAACGGAACGAGGATTGTGTAAAACTGATGGAATAATACGCATCCAACATCCTGAACATTAAATCTGTATGATATTGTGGATACCTCTATCGTATAAAGGATTTAATGCACAGTCTATTTTTATATCACATAAATGATGTGATAGATATTTATAGGGGTTGTTAAAGGGGTCTTCCCATCTCCAAGATCCTATTCTAATATATAGTAGGTGTAATAATAAGAATATTGGCAAATCCCTCCAATTAGAAATTTAGTACTATATAATTCTCCTGATATTGCCATTTCTCTTACCTCATGTGCAGGGCATTGCAGGACCCTAGGTATCCATGGTTATGACCACTAGCAACTAACTGTGACTATATACGTGGTTGTAACCATGGATACCTATATATACATTCCTGTAATGCCCTTAACATGAGGTAAGTGATATAGTGAATCAGGAGAACAATACTACATTTCTAATTAGAGGTATTTGCTAATATTATTATTATTATTATTATTATTATTACTATTATTATTATTATTATTATTATTACACCTACTAGATATTAGGATCTTGGAGATGGGAATATCCCTTTTGCTGCTTTCTATAACGGTATAAACAGCGCCGTTCCTGTCCACAGGTCATGTGTGGTATTGCAGCCCAAGAGCAGATACAACCCATGGACAGGTGTGATTTGTATTTTTTTTTCTGAATTATGTTTTTTTTTATTGTTGTCTTTTTAACCATGATTAACCCTTTTAATTACCCAAGCTTAGAGAAATGCTCATTCTTCGTGTGCATAGATATAGAAGGATTTGTTATTTTAGTGTCCCGTCCTTGTTATATATTAATGTGGTGTTGTTTTCGTCCTGTAGATGGGGTTCACAGCGTTACTGCTCACTGCACCTTGCGGGTTACCATCATCACAGATGACATGTTGACCAACAGCATCACGGTCCGGCTAGAAAACATGTCTCAGGAGAAGTTTCTGTCCCCGCTGCTCTCTCTGTTTGTGGAAGGAGTGGCCACCGTGTTGTCTACCACCAAGGACGGCATCTTCGTCTTCAATATCCAGAATGATACTGACGTGAGCTCCAACATTCTCAATGTCACATTTTCTGCCTTGCTTCCTGGCGGAGTCCGAAACAAATTTTTCCATTCTGAAGATCTCCAAGAACAAATTTACCTAAACAGAACCCTGCTCACGATGATCTCCACCCAGCGGGTCCTGCCGTTTGATGATAACATTTGCTTGAGAGAACCTTGTGAAAACTACATGAAGTGCGTTTCCGTATTAAAATTTGACAGTTCGGCTCCTTTCATAAGCTCCAATACAGTACTTTTCCGCCCCATTCATCCCATCAATGGACTGCGGTGCCGCTGCCCTCCTGGATTTACTGGGGATTACTGTGAAACAGAAATTGATCTCTGTTACTCCAATCCTTGTGGAAAGAATGGGCTGTGTCGCAGCAGAGAAGGTGGCTACTCATGTGAATGTCATGAAGAATTTACAGGTACGACTACTTATTACACCAAACACTGGCAAAAGAGAGCTAGAGTGCTCCAGTTGGCTTCCTTGGTTGGTTTAAAGGGAATCTGTCACCGGGTTTTTGCGCCCCCATCTGAGGGCAGCATAATGTAGAGACTGAGACCCTTATTCCAGCAATGTGTCACTTACTGAGCTGTTTGCTGATATTTTGATAAAATTAATGTTTTCTCTGCAGCAGATCTAGCAGTTATACAGAGCTCATGAATATGCTGGACTACTGATAAAACAGTGATTTTATCAAACCTATACTAAGCAGCCCAGTAAGTGACACATCGCTGGAATCGGGGTCTCTGCCCCTACGTTATGCTGCTCTCAGATTGGGTGGCAAAAACCTGGTGACAGATTCCCTTTAAATGATAAGTAATCTCTTCTATCAATGCGATTAGTTGTATGTGTTTGTTGTATGTTGATTAACACTTTTGCTGTTTAAAAAGGAGTTAAATCTTAAGGTATCACTAACTCTAGAAATAAAAGATGTACAAAAACCACCTATTTTTCAGCCCACCAGGACTACATCAAGGTCCCAAAACCCAATGGGACCAATTCATCAAGACTGGCGTTTTGTAAGCCTTGATCTACTGTGCGCTTCAGTAATGAAAAGCGTAACCGTTGTTTTCATGCCATAAATTAACAGTACACATGAAAATAAGTAACTGATAAATCTTCTTTCTCCGACAGGACTGATTCATTTTCAAATATTTTTTAAGTTTACAGGTAAAATCTGTATTCAGTGAGGACATTACTAAGATGACAGTTGCTACTGATAAAATTCTATGCAGAGTGGAGGAAGGAGGAGATGGAGGTAGAGGCAGAGATCCTTCCTCATCTGATCATTTGCATAGAAACTTATGAGCACCACCAACTATCATTTCTTATCTCAATAATAAGAAAATCTGTTTTCACTGAATACACATTTTACCTGTGAAATGAGAATTTTGAAAATAACTGATCAATTGTGACAGAGAAAGAAGCAGATTCCTCTGACGTGATATATTACAAAGTTTTTTCTTTGCATGTGCACTAATGATTTATGAATTAAAATGGTTACTGTTTAGTCAATTTGACGCATCCATTAAAGGGATTCTGTCAGCAGGTTTTTGCTATGAAATCTATACTGTAGAGAATGAGAGCCTGATTCCAGCGATGTGTCACTTACTGGGTTGCATGGTGCAATTTTGAAAGAATCACTGTTTTCTCTGCTATAGATGTAACAGTGGCCTGGCCACCCACACCACTGACTGTGTACACCAGTGTTTTCTAACCTTTCCTACTTTGTGAGCCACATTTAATTCTGAGAGCGGTTCACAAGCCACATCCAAAGCCCCCCGAGTAATGACATCCAGATACCTCCCCACCACAGTAGTGACACTTGGAGCCCCCATTACCTGTATAAAAGCAGTCAAAACATCATGGAAATCAAACTGAGGCATACTTATATTCAGAGGTTCCCAGGTTACCCCCATTTGGTATCCTCCCATCAGGAACTCCCACCATACTATTGCAGCCAGCTTCAAGCAACCCTTCTAACTGGTGGTACCATAATATCTCCAGCCTACCATGTTTATTTCTCCACACTTTTGGCCAGTATATGCGTGTCCAGATCTGCTCTTCCATGTGAGGCTACTCACAAGTCACAGTCTCCAGACCTGCCCTTCACAGATGTTCGTTAGATTTGGTGCAAATGCAACAAGCTGACAGACAGCCAAGAGCCACATATCATGGGCCCGTGAGCCACAGGTTGGGCCCCTTGCTGTACACTGCATTGTCAGCAAGCTGCCAATCAGTAGTTGGGGTGGGGTTATACGGATTAACGAGACTAGCCTGCACATCACATCTTGTCCTGCAGTGATAATCTCCTGCTGATAAAACACTGATTATGTTGTAAGTACAGCAAGTGACACATGCCTCGATCAGGCTCTCTACCCCTACATTATGCTGCTCCCAGAAATAAATAGCAAACACCTGCTGACAGATTCCCTTTAACTGTGATACGCCACAACCAGAAATGTTACTGCTGTCACAGACCAGAGTACATTTCTGTACTAATTTTGCCAGATAAGTGTCATAAATTTTCTTGAATTAGGCTAATTTTGTTAAATTGGTGGAGCTGGGCAGGAGTGATGAAAAAATGCCATGAGTTGTGCAAAAACTTCCAGATGTGCAAACATTTTGAAACACCTTTAATTATGTTCCTACAAAATTTTGGCAAAAACACAACAAAAAATCGGGACCACATTGTGTAATATCCTGGTTGCCTTCATATTTTAGCTTTTTAGTTATAGTTTTGTTGTGGGAAGAATAAAAGGAGTTGTTTAGTTTAAACCATTTATTTTCATGTAGCCTTTTAGGAAATTCTGAGTTAATCAAGGAGTGTCCTTTATCCAGGATCTTTATCTGTAGGCCACAGAGAAGAGCAGTTACTAGGTACTGATGAGCGAGCCCTATCATGCTCGGTACTCGTAATGAGCAGTCGGGAGCTCGGATGGGCACCACTCGAGTACCCCAGTATAATGGAATTCAAGCATTAAAGGGAGCCAATCACCAGGATTTTCATATATAACCTAAAGCCAGTGCTATACTGGCACTATCAGGCTGATTCTATACATACCTGTAGTGGTCAGCTCGGATGTTTAGGTTTTGAAATCCAAGAAAGTGAAGTTTGTAAAATGAGCAGCTTGTTGAGTGACAGCTGCACTGGAGCAGATAATATATTCATAGTTATCCCCTCCCTCTATTAGAATTAGCATAAGTATTATACAAACAATTCACTTTGTTTCTTGCAGGACCTGTGTGAGCTCATACCCATGTGACCTGGTATTCAGCATTGGTGGTTGAGGCCCCACCCCTTCTGGTCACATGGGTATGACCTCACACAGGTCCTGCAAGAAACAAAGTGAATTGTTTGTATAATACTTATGCTAATTCTAACAGGGGGAGGGGATAACTATGAATATAATATCTGCTCCAGTGCAGCTGTCACTCAAGAAGCTGCTCACTTTATAAACTTTACTTTATTGGATTTCAAAACCTAAACATCTGAGCTGACCACTACAGGTATGTATAGAATAAGCCTGATAGTGCCAGTATAGCACTGGCTATAGGTTATATGCGAAAATCCCGGTGATCGGTTTCCTTTAACTGCTCGTTATAAGTACCGTGCACCAGAGCATTGTAGTGCTCGCTCATTACTAGTGATGTCTGTCGGTCTGGTAGACCTGTCCTCTTGTCCTGGGTCCTGCAGACATTCCATTCACATGACTGTGCTCTTTGTATTGCTTTATTTCCACTACGAAACTGAAATCTAAGTCCAGTCTATAGAGCAGTAGTGTGGCTCAGCATCCCAGTGTCCGCACACCTCTGCGCTTTTAGTGCGCGCTTGCGCCTGTTTGTACTTTGTAGTTGGATGTCTTGGACATTTCATGCTAGATAGAGGGATCACATAGCTCGTATTCAGCCGGCATGCTGCTTACAGAAGGATGTAGTTGTGTCCCTGTATGTGGCCCTCAGATCGGCTGTGGATGTGAATGGAAACAGTATTACTGTTGTCTTGAGAATAAGAAGAGATTGCCTCATTAATATTAATTAAAACACGTCGCTTGGCCCAGCACCTTCCACTATGACACGGTCCTCTCTTGTGTATCTTAAGTTCTCCGTCCACAATATGAGCCTGGTTAAAGAGAACCTGTCAGCAGAAATGTCCCCTAAAACCTAACAGATTCCCCCTCTGCAGCTCCTGGGCTGCATTCTATAAAGGTCCCTGTTATGATTGTGCCCACTTTCTGACCGAAAAAAAGTGTTTATAAAGTTGTACCTTTTTGGCTTCTGATTCTGTAAATCTGTCACGGGGGCGGGCAGCCTGATGGCCGTTATTCTGCCCCCTGGTCCTGTATGCCGCCCCCATCGCTGATTTCAATACTTCTGGACGCCGCCCACTGCTCCAGCCATCCCCGCGCATGCCCAGTGCCCATCTCTCGGGGATGAGCACTGTGCCCAGCGTCACCGCTGGTGACGTGCACGCAGGGTTAAGATTATGGGCGGTGCTGTGATGTTTATTCCTAAGCAACCGCCCATAATCGCGGGACCGCGCTTTCCCTCTCGGCCTGCTTCTTTCTGCGCAAGCGCGCTGCTGCTGACCTCACTTCGCCTCCTTCCCATCTTGCCCCGAGGCAGGAAATAGATGGGAAGAGCGCGGAGCAGTGACTACACCGAAAGCGCGGTCACGCGATTATGGGCGGTTGCTTAGGAATAAACATCACAGCACCGCCCATAATCTTAACCCTGCGTGCACGTCACCAGCGGTGACGCTGGGCACAGTGCTCATCCCCGAGAGATGGGCACTGGGCATGCGCGGGGATGGCTGGAGCAGTGGGCGGCGTCCAGAAGTATTGAAATCAGCGATAGGGGCGGCATACAGGACCAGGGGGCAGAATAACGGCCATCAGGCAGCCCGCCCCCGTGACAGATTTACAGAATCAGAAGCCAAAAAGGTACAACTTTATAAACACTTTTTTTTCGGTCAGAAAGTGGGCACAATCATAACAGGGACCTTTATAGAATGCAGCCCAGGAGCTGCAGAGGGGGAATCTGTTAGGTTTTAGGGGACATTTCTGCTGACAGGTTCCCTTTAAGTCCCCGTGTTGGGGTAAGCCCCGGTGGTGACTCTGATTCTGCTGTGAATATCAGGCCCCTGAAGCTCACTTTTAGCAGTTGTGTTATCTGTGGAGCTGGGAGCCGCGGTCACTCGCTGCATGCTAATGTGACGCATTGTTCGGCCTGTGAATGAACTTGCAGTTGAATAATCCTGTTGGTGTGGTAATGCTGGGAGGAATGTAGAGCCAGCCCGGGACTACTTGCTCTTCATATTACCCTTTCAACGGGCGGCATCTCGGAAATCTGCTACTGCAAAATGTGACAATCTGTCATCCTCCCGATAAGAGCTACTAAAGACCGATGACGGAGAGTGCAACCCAGATAGCGCTCAGTCCGCCAATCACAGTGGGTAACCAAACCTACAGAATACCTGAACCACTTCTTATGCAGGATATTCATGGTCAAATGTCATTGTTCTTCCTCCCATTTCTTTGAAGGTCCTTCCTTGGCCTACAGCAATTATCAGTAATTCATCCATGATGAAAGTTACCTTATCTATTGAGTTTTCTGTTACTAACACCAAGGTAAACTGATCCACAAGGTGCATTTTTGTGGTAACATGACAGCAGGGTAATTAGGAGTTTGTGCTGTTTTCTCTAAATTATGTTTTGGAATGTCATAGGCTAACTGAAGCTTCTAATATAATGATTTTTCTTTCTATTTTTTAATGCTTTTTAATGCCAAAGCAGCAGTAATTTTAGAACAGAATAGGGGACCCCTTGATTACCCAAATACCTTAAATAGTGGTCAGCTGACAGTCTCCCCCAAAAACCCTATAACCCCAACCCTGTTTTCACCTTTACCTCCAATATTTTCAATTCTGACCAGTGTCAGTTTATGGGTTAATAAGTCTGGAATTCTTCAGCATAGCTCAGTGATTCTGAGATTGTTTTCATGACATACTAGCTGTACTACCCGGCTTCGCCCGGGTTAATAACTGCTGTTAACAAAATAGAATGTATTAACAAAAATGTATTCTGCACACAAAAACCACAAAACAAATAGATAGAAATGTAATTATGTCTGTCTCCTGTCTGTATATATATCTCTCTGTCTCTCTGTCTATCTCTTTGTCTGTCTGTCTCTTTCTCTGTCTGTCTCTGACTGTCTGTCTCTTTCCCTGTCTGTCTGTCTATCTATCTCTGTCTCTTTACCCGTCTCTTACCCTGTCTGTCTCTTTCCCTCTCTTTCCTTGTCTGTCTGTTTCCCTGTGTCTGTCTCTGTCTCTTTGTCTGTGTCTGTCTCTTAACTTGTCTCTCTATTTCCCTGTCTGTTTCTTTCCCTGTCAGTCTGTCTCTTTGTCTGTGTCTGTCTCTTTGTGTCTGTCTCTTACTCTGTCTGTGTCTGCCTCTTTCCCTGGCTGCATTGTGACACGCCAACATTTCATTTAGGGCGTGGCTGTGCATTCTTCTGAAGTTCTGGCTGCACTGTGGCTCCCAGCTCCATTCGCTTTAATGGAGGCAGGTCTTTTGGTGAATAACTGTAAAGCACGGGGTTAAAATTTCCCCTCAAAACATAGCCTATGACGCTCTCGGGGTCCAGAAGTGTAAGTGTGCAAAATTTTGTGGCTGTAGCTGCGACGGTGCAGATGGCAATCCCGGACACACACACACACACACACACACACACGCACATTCAGCTTTATATATTAGATTGTACTTCATAACAGCGGTAAATTTAGGCCGATATTTTTTTGCATTTATTCGAGACTATATCGGAAATTTGTCAAATATTTTTCAATTTTATAAATATGAATTTTTATATCCTTAAATCCAATAGTTATGTCACACAAATTAATAAATGACATTTCCCACATTTCCACTTTATATCAGCACAATTTTTGAAACATCTTGTTTTTGGGTTAGGAAGATAGAAGGGTTAAACGTTTACCAGCAATTTCTCATTTTTCCCAACAAAATTTACAAAACTATTTTTTATGGACCACATCACATTTGAAGTGACTTTGAGAGTCCTATGGGACAGAAAATACCCAAAAGTGACACCATTCTAAAAATTGCACCTCTCACACTGCTCAAAACCACATCCAAGAAGTTTAACTCTTTGATTTACTTCTTGTGAAGCATCTAATGTAGGAAGAAAAAAAAAATTACTTTTCCCACAAAAATGTTACTTTAGCCTCAAATTTTGCATTTCACAAAGGTAACAAGAGAAAATTCAGCATACAATTTGTTGTGCAATTTCTCCTGATTACATTGATATTGAATTTTAGAGCACAAAATTGTCTGTAATAGATAGTGGACGCCATATCGCGTTTGGAGAGCCTCTGATATACCTAAACAGTGGCGCTTCCCCACAAGTGGTCACTTGAGGGGGTTTCTGCTTTTCTGGCACTTACGGGCTCTGCAAATGGAGTCCACAAGCTATCGGGAGCTTTCCAAATGCAACATGATGCCCGCTATCTATTACACCTCTTTCGTCTTGTGAAAATGGAAACATTTTGATTAAAGTAACATTTCTAGTGGGAAAAACGTGATTTTTTTTTTTTTTTTTTTATTTTCACAGGTCAACGTTCTAAAATTCTGTGAAGCACCTAGGGGTTCAAAGTGCTCACCAGACAATTGGATAAATTCCTTGAGCAGTCTATTTTCCAAAATGGGGTCACTTGTGGGGGTTTACACTATTTAGGCATATCATGGGCTCTGAAAAGGTGACATGGCATCCACTATCGATTCCAGACAATTTTGCTTTCAAAAAGTCAAATGGCACTCCTTTCCTTCCGAAGCCATGTCATTTGCCCAAACTCTACTTTTCCTCCACATTTGAGGTATCAGCATACTCAGGAGAAATTGCACAACAAATTGTATGGTGCAGTTTCACCTGTTACCCCTGTGAAAATAAAAAACTTGGGGCCAAAGCAACCTTTTTGTGGGGAAAAGTGTATTTTTTTAATTTTCACGGCCGAACATTATATAATTTTGTTAATAACCTGGGGGTTCAAAGTGCTCACCTTAAACATAAATAAGTTCCTTAAGGGACATAGTATCCAAAATGGGGTCACCTGTCTGAGGTTTGCATTGTTTAGGCACCTCAGGGGCTCTCCAAACATAATATGGCGTCCGCTAACGACGTCAGCCAATTTTGCTTTCAAAAAGTCAAATGGCGCTCCTTCCCTTTCCGAATCCTGTCGTGCCGCCAAACAGTAGTTTTACACTACATATGGTGTATCCCTCTACTCATGAGAAATTGCAGCATGAAATGTATGATGAAATTTCTCCTGTTACCCTTGTGAAAATGGAAAGTTTGGGGCTAAACCAAAAATTTTTGCAGGATAAGTAAAATTGTCATTTTTTTTTTCTTCCATATTGCTTTAGTTTTTGTGATGCACCTAAAGCGTTAATAAACTTCTTGGATGTGGTTTTGAGCACTTTGAAAAGTGCAGTTTTAGAATGATGTCCGTTTGGGGTATTTTCTGTCATATAGGCCTCTCAATGTTAAAGCCCTGTCACACATAGAGATAGATCTGTGGCAGATCTGTGGCAGATCTGTGGCAGATCTGTGGCAGATCTGTGGTAGATCTGTGGTAGATCTGTGGTTGCAGTGAAATTGTGGACAATCAGTGCCAGGTTTGTGGCTGTGTTCAAATGGAACAATATGTCCATGATTTCACTGCAACCACAGATCTGCCAAAGATTTATCTCTGTGTGTGACGGGGCCATTACTTCCAAAATGATGTGGTCCCCCCCAAAAAATGCTTTTGTAAATTTTGTTGGAAAAACTAGAAATTGCTGATAAATTTGTTTTCAACCTTTCTAACTTCCTAACATAAAAAAATATGTATTTTAAAAATGGTGCAGATGTAAAGTAGACAAGTGGGAAATGTTATGTATTAACTATTTTGTGTGACCATAGCTCTCTGGTTTAGGGGCATAAAAATTGTAAAATTTTCACCAAATTTTCATTCTTCTTATTTTTTTTTTTTTTTTTTAAATAAATGCACAATAGGTCATACTAAAATGCATCACTAACATGAGTACAATATATCACAAAAAACAATCTCAGAATCACCAGAAAGAAAAGAAAAACTGTTCCAAAATCAGTGACATAGCGGTAATAGGAGGAGGTACTCGTTTAAATTAAAAATATCCGGTAAAAAATGCTGTTTTGATTGACACGTGTTTTGGCTTCTGTATTGGTGATTATTTTTTGGCTTTTGTATTGGTGATTATTTTTTGCTTCTGTATTGGTGATTATTTTTTGGCTTCTGTATTGGTGATTTTTTTTTTGCTTCTGTATTGGTGAATATTTTTTGGTTTTGTAGATTTATGATACGGTCTTATTCACACATGGTGGATTTGCTATGGATTCAATTGGTGGTGAAAGAAATTCTACATGGATTTGAGCTTCAGTTGGATTTTTTTTTTTAAGTTTGTGTCACTATTTTTTCACCATTCCTAAGGGTGAAATCCATGGCTTTTGATTATAGAGTATGATGTGGATTTACAGACTGCCTGCTCAATAGAGAAATTTCTGCTATGTATTAGTTTTTTTTAATTACTTTATTTCATTTCCTAATTATAGTATTTGATGAAAACTGTAGTGTACAATGGTGTTAGATATTTAATCTTGGAATTTAATTTACATTCTTTGTAAATATCTGTAATGGCCAGATTAAATATGCCCCCGATTAATCAAGCACGGCATTGTTCTCGTCAATTTTCATGAGGGTGTGTGTTGGAGTGAGATGCACCTGATTCAGTTCCTGTCAGGTCCTGTATGCACCCAGAACCAAGATTTCTAATCCCTGCCTAGCAGTCCCAGCCTATAGTAGCATAGATAAAGGGATCTTTAGAAAAAGTATTTCTAAAGATCCTTTGATATGCTAATGAGCGCAGGGACTAGTCGCAACGGTGTTACTCCTCTTGGCTAGCCGGCCCCTTAGCAGTTAGCATGTAAGCATGTGACACGGCCTCCCCAGGACCTTAGGGATACTCTGAACCGGGCCGGACTAGTCCGGGGTTGTCAGAGGTGGCGGGGGTCCGGCTCCGTGACCCTGGTGGTGTCTTTTAATAATAAGGGGAGAAGTGATGATGGGAGTTGTCGTTAATATTTAGTAAAATTCTTGACGCCACCTGTGGTATTTTGCGGCTATGAGGCCGCGGCTGTCGCTGCAGGTTCCCCGAGGCAGTTGGTGATGGTGCAGCTGAGGTGATCTCTTGCTCCCCACAAGTGGAGCGAAACCCCGGGGCACAGTATCAAAGTCTATTTTGGGAGCCTGGTGGATTTGAGGGTGCGGGGCCGCCATACGGATAATAACAGACCAACACATCAGTTACTTTACCTCCTTCCTTTTACTCTGCAACAACTGGTGAAGTCCTGTTAAACCACCGGTACAGATTGTGGTAGCGATCCAGTTGGCCTGGAAGCAATTGGAGGGTATCTCCCTGGCCAGGTGAGTATTGAGGCCATCTCCCTACGCTTTCTTCTCTTCTACAGGACCCCGCTGCATTAGTGCGACGGAGGCCCTCTCTGCTGGGACTTGTACTTCCCGATCCCGTATGGTAAGCTGCTCGGGCCTACACTGATGCCACTCTGCTGGAGACAACACCGGGCCCCTGAAGTGCGGCTGTACCTTCGGGTTGTTTTGGGGCCAGGAGACCTGCATTCCTCCTGCCCTTCGGATTCGGTTACCGGGACTCAAGCACCCCTGGCAACCACGGACTCCGATATCCGGTTTTTAGCGTTTTCTTCTGAGGCAAGCCGGTTCAGCTCCGCCCTCCCCAGAATCTTCCTCCTGTGCCTCTCTGCAGACCTCGCTTTTCTGGGCTGAGCTATCTTAGCCCCAAACCCCAGCTCGCATGTCCGCACAACTCCAGCTCCTCGCTGAAGCTCCTCTCTCGTCAACCATCTGCTCTCAACTCCTGACTGTACTGGACTCCTGTCAACTGTCACTTTTCTCTCTGACTGAAAAACTCACTCAGACCAGACCCGGCTGGTTCTAACCGGTTCTCCTCACTACCTCACTAACTCCTCCCACAGGTCAGAGCTCTCCCTGCTGACCGGAGTAGGAACTGCATTGTTTGTAGGTAATTACTGACCAAGGGACTCCCCCTCTTGCTTCCAGACTTAGTATTGACCTTTGTGGGACAACACTACTGTGGCAACCAGACCGCTGGGGCGCCACACTTGCCCCTGTGGGCGTGATAACATGCTAACGAATGCGCCGCATTAGAGGCATGGTTGCTCTCACCTCTCTGCTGCCACCATGTTCGACACTGGATTCTAGCTCAGTGCGCATGATCAGAATTCCCAGACTTTTGGTCATGCGCACTATGAAGCTGGGTGTACGCGTCCCGTCTTCAAACTGGTGTAGTGCACAAGACCGGAAATCCGGGGATGTTCTAATCGTGCGCACTGAGCCAAAAACCAGCGGTGGTAGCAAAAGTGAGAGCAACCATGCCTCTGACTCTGTGCATTCATTAACATGTTAGCATGCTTACATGCTAAGGGGGTTGACTAGCCAAGGGAACGAATGCCCTTGCGACTAGTCCCCGTGCTCATTAGCATATCATACTGGATCTTTAGATATACTTTTTCTAAGGATCCCTTTATGTATGCTAATTTAGACTGGGACAGTTAGGCAGGGATTAGCAATATGCATCCCGAACCGCTCTTGGTTCTGGGTGCATACAGGACCTGACAGGTTCCCTTTAAGATGCACACGCTTCTTAGGGTACTTTCACACTTGCGTTGTTTTCCTTCCATTACAATCCGCCCTTTTGGAAAACAGCGGAATCCGTTAACGGATTCCGCTGTTTCCCATAGACTTGTATGGTTGACGGATTGTGCCAAAAGGACCTGCGTTGCTTCCGCTGGGCGACGCTTCGTTGCTTCCGCCCAGCGGCAGGAACGCAGCATGTAACGTTGTTTTGAGCAGCGGAATCCTCAGGATTTCACTGCGCATGCTCTTCTTCTTTTTTTTTTTTTTTTTAAATCACAAACTTTATTTATTTAATTTAAATTTTTATTCAGCTGAGCGCCCGCCCGCCGGCATGCCCGGCCGCCGGCAAGTGACAGCGCTCAACTGAGCGCCCAGCTGCCGGCAAGTGACAGCGCTCAGCTGAGCGATCGGCCGCGGCTATTGAGAGCGCTCAGCTGATCGTTCACAATAGTCTGCTGCCGGTAAAACTGTAAAGAAGAAAAAAAATTAAAAAAAAAAAAGCTTTCCGTTGTTTTGTACGATCCGTAGCATCCGTTGTGCCACTATATGCAACGCATCCGTAACACAACGCAATGCTACGGAAGCCGTCCAACACAAGTGTGAAACTAGCCTTAGTGAGTTAGGCACTTCAAAAACAGTGTACGTCTCCTTGTTCCTTACCACAGATCTTACTCCAGAGACTGGTTACGCCACAGTTCGTCATGAATTAGATGAACACCATGCCTGATTCTGCCCATTTTGGAGTGAAATGCCAAAAGTTGCAAAATTGCTCTTTGTTGCGCAAAACCGTTGCAACTTTTCAAAGTGTTTTCCACCAACTTTCTGGCATAATCGCTGTGCTGAATCAGGGCCTTTTACTTAATCCATGGTTAATCTTTTATATGTGATCAAGGTGGAGAATGTATAATAATGAAGGCTTTGTCCCATTTAGTGCAGTGTTACAAAATGATATACATTTACTACTTTTAGGATTCTAAGCAGTGCCCGTCAAAGTTTAGTACTTGAGGTGGCAAATATCATCTCATTTAGTTCCCATTGATTTCCCATCCAAGTGACTCTTGTAGAAGGTTCAGATGTTTGGGATTTTTAACCTTTTATTGTATTAGGATATGAGGTATTGTGGGAATCGTCAGGGAATGGCTTCCTCTCCCCATTGGTGACATGTATAGGGGAAGGTGGGGAGCGTAGCTTGCTAAAGTCTATGGCTGGCTGTAGTCAGTTTAGAATCATATGACCGGTACCGGGTTTTTCTGGCTATTTTCAGTTACCCTAATTTGTATGAATATGGAGGCCATTGTCATTTGGGTTTTTTTTGTCTGGACGGCCCCACAATATTTCTTCATCTCCGTTCTCCGGGCATGGTACACTGTATTTAGGGCACCAGTAAGGCATGTTTGCTTTTCTACACAGCAGTTAAGCTATTCAGGAGTAATTTGTGGTTTAATGTACAGTAATTAAACTGTGTCCGCGTTTTGCAGTCATTACCTGGGGATATTTACTTGCGGTGGGTCTGCCACCTGTTGTGATCACAGCTTCCTATCATCCTGCCAATGCTCTTCTGTCAGAGACGACACTGGAGTGCCGCTTGTTACACCGTGACAGTGTTCCTAAGCTATAAATATATACATACGGTGTATATATATTGTCCTCTGCGTCACCAATATCAGAAGACAATGGTGGCAGTGCCAGTGATCATCATCAGGTAGAAGCAATGGCGGATATCGGAGCACCCGGCTCGGCACTGATAAGTGTTACTATAGTGAAGGGCTTTGTTTTCCAGTTTTCCATTTGCAAAGAAGACATCTTGTCCTATTATTTTCCATTATTTTCTCATTTGGCCCAAGGGCTTCTTGTAATAAGGGGATTAGTCATTGTTGGTCAAACATTAGTCATTTTCTCGCTGAGCTGCTCTCATCAGCCGTGTCTTCTAAAGACCTGTATATATCGCCACGAAGAAGAACATAAGGCAATTCTCAAAATGGTATCTCAGGTTTCTTTGTAAATGTTTAGTAACACTGCTTGGATTCTGCCAATTAAAATGGCTTGCACGGTGTGGAGCTTTTAAATGGCCACGAAGTGTATGTCCGGGCCGGTGTAAGAACACCAAATACTGAGTGACAATGGTATGAATGTTCTAAGACTTACAGGGGTATTCCCTTCTCCAAGATCCTATCCTTATACGTAGTAGGTGTAATAATAATAACAAATACCCCCTATTAGAAAGTCAGTATAATTCTCTTGATATACTGTAGCCATGCCCCTTACCTCATGTGCAGGGCATTGTAGCTTGGGTATCCATGGTTATGTCCACTATTATAATGACAGTTGGTTAGCTAGTTAGTTGTTTGTGGTCGTAACCATGGATACCTAAGCTACAATGCCCCGCACTTGAGGTAAAAGACATGGCTATATCAGGAGAACTATTGTACATTTCTAATTGGAGGTATTTGCTATTATTATTCTTCTTATTGTTATTACACCTACTACATATTGATCTTGGAGATAGGAATACCCATTATCCTGGCTCTTCTAAGTTCTGCTTTGTCATTGGTTATATGTGAATACATAAATATGTAAAAACCTCTTGTTGAACATCTTTTATCCGTAAATTGGTATTTCTTGTTTATTATTTATCTAGCCGGTTTGTACATTATTAGGTAGGCCTCCCATGAGGTCATAGCATCAGTGCAGTTTATGTTCTATTGTGAATCTGGCTGACTACTATAATGTTGTCTTTTCTGTTTCTTTCCCAGGAGAACACTGTGAAGTGAGCTCAAGGTCCGGGCGCTGTGTCCCCGGGGTGTGCAAGAATGGTGGCACCTGCATTAACCTGCTTATTGGAGGATTTAAGTGCAAGTGCCCCCCTGGAGATTTTGAGAAGCCATACTGTGAAATGACCACTAGAAGCTTCCCCCCACAGTCCTTTGTCACTTTCAAAGGCTTAAGACAACGCTTCCATTTCACTGTCTCTCTTATGTAAGTTACAGTATTAAGAGGATGAAATAGATGGGGATTTCATGTGATGGGGATTTCTAGTACAGTGGAACCTCGCTTAACGAGTAACCCACTTAACGAGAATTTCACTTAACAAGCAAAGCTTTCTGTAAATTTGTAACCCGCTTTACGAGAAAGCTTTGCTGTATGAGCAAAATACTCACCGCACACACTTACGGTTCCGTACATCCACCGTGCTCTAACCCGCTCTTGCAGTCCACACACACACACACACACACACACACACACACACACACACATACATACAGTATTATGCTGACCTTACCTTCCGTTGCACCGCCACCCTCATGGTTCTTGTAGTTCCCGGGTACATCGCGACGTCCTTGCGGCGAACTACAAGACCCAGGAGGCCCGCGATGGAACGGAAGGTAAGATGAGCATATAATATGTGTACCTTCCGTTTCATCGCCGGCCTCCTGGGTCCTGTAGTTCGCCGCTTCGCTCCACTCTAGGCTGTGCATCGGCATCCATAGCGACGAAGCAGGAACTTCCTGTCAGACGCTACTCAAAGGCAGCGCGCTGGCCAATCAGAGGCAAGCGGCTCTGCCTTTGATGTCAGTGCTCTGCCTGCGGAAGTTCCTCCCTCTTCGTTATGGTAACCCGATACACGGCCTGGCCCCGTACCAGAGAACCGCAAATCCCAGGAGACCAGCGATGCAACGGAGGGTAAGGTGAGCATAATATGTGCGTGTGTGCTTGTGTGTTTGTGTTTGTGTGTGTTTGTACGTGTTTGTGTGTTTGTGCATGTGTGGAATGACAGAATAGGCGACCAGGATGGGACATTTAACACGTTGTGGAATGAATTGTCTGCATTGCATTGATGTCCTATGGGAAATCTTGCTTTGCTGAACGAGTAACTTGGTTAACAAGCACACTCCCAGAACGGATTGTTCTCGTTAAGCAAGATTCCACTGTAAATGACATTTTTTGAAGCCACAAACCGTCTGTATTATAGCTCTGGAGATATTGCACCACTTGGGAGGGAACATCATGGCATCGCGCCCACTGTGACTAATAGGTGCCAATATCATTCAGTGTCTGCAAAATGATATTTCAGCGTCTACAGCTGAATTGGACATGGCCTGAGCTGGATGTGGGACATATGATTGAGGATGGAGCAGTGGGCAGCCCGGAGGCTCAGTGGTTAACACTGATACTTTGCAGCATTTGGATCCTTGGTTTAAATCACTCCAAGAACAACATCTCAGAAGTTTGTATGTTCTTAATGTCTTTCCTCCCACACTCCAAAGACATACTGATAGGGAACTTAGATTGTGAGCCCCAATGGGGACAGTGATGATGACTACTGTAAAGCGCTGTGGAATTAATAGAGCTATATAAATGAGTTAAATGAATAACTGTATTCCTATAATAGCTACACTTTTGCATCTCCTGTGAAATTTGCTTAGCACTTTTATCTTTTGGGCATATCCCCATGTGGCACTACTGTGCTATAGATCTGACTTGGGTATATAGAAATCCATATTCTGCAACCAAAACAATGTCATTTGATGATATTGACTTTAGCCCCAGAAATCACTTAACCAAACGTGACATAAATTAACTTCTTGTGCACATGGGTTTATCATTTAAAGGGAATCTGTCACCAGGTTTTTGACCCCCCCCATCTGAGAGCAACATAATGTAGAGATAGAGACCCTGACTCCAGCAATGTCACTTACTGAGCTGTTTGCTGTCATTTTGATAAAATCAATGTTTTCTTTGTCACAGATGTTTGAATGTGGAGCTCTATAACCCCGCCTACACCACTGATTGGCTGCTTTTTGTCCATAAACAGTGTACACAGAAAGCGGCTAATCAGTGGTGGGGTTATACAGAGGTTATGAATATGCTGGACTACCTAGTAGAAGGCAAAGCCGTCCACTAGTAATATACTGCTGATTAAACAGTGATTTTATCAAAACTACACTAAGCAGCCCAGTAAGTGACACACTGCAGGAATCAGAATCTCTGTCTCCACATTATGCTGCTCTCAGATTAGGTGTCAAAAAACCTGTTGACAGATTCCTATTAACTATGTCACGTATATAATTTTATTACCCTAAGGAAGTGAATGTGAAAAACAACAAAAAAGGCAGGTTTAATGCAATTTGTCAGCAATAGTAATGTCATATTGCTGCCTCACATTGCCCCTTACTAGACTGCAGCACTTTGTCATTTTGTATAAGGCCGTCTTTTACTTTGAACATCCCATACTTTTATAAACAATCCAACCTTCACATCTCCAAAATGTAACTGACTGCATGGTGAGACTGGCTAACACGGTGCAAAGATATATTTTACTTGTATTGCATGGTGAGAATGTGGTAATGGTGTTTTCTGCTGTTATGGCTCCTTGTTTCTGACTTTTGACCCCTTGCTTCGTCATTGAATGTAAAGAATGTGGTGGCCTTTGTATTTCAGGTTTGCTACCAGGGAGCGGAATGCACTGATACTTTACAATGGCCGGTTTAATGAAAAGCATGACTTCATTGCCCTAGAAATTATTGAGGAGCAGATTCAGCTTACGTTCTCAGCAGGTAAGTTATGGCCGAAACCACTATGGTTTACAAGACGTACCACTTTCTGTTTTATAGAATGGTTTGCATATCCGAATATGCCAATGATATTAATTACCCTTTCTAAACTCATTATCTAGTTATAGTAATATAAATTTTGGGAGGTTGCTAGAAACAAGTCCGTCCTGTAGGCGCAGAGTGACTAGATTAGATCACCGTGGAATTGTGGAACCTAAAGTAGTCACCCACTGCCAGAGAAGTGCTCATAGTGCACATTGATGGCTTTCTTCCCCATGCATTTCTCGGGGGAGAATGACCACAAGTCACCAGCGCTGGTGCGCAGAATTCTAGGTAATAATTTTTATGATTGAAAAAAAAATAGTTTCACGATTAAAATTGCAAGTTCTAAAGGCCCTGTCACACACAGAGATAAATCTGCGGCAGATCTGTGGCTGCAGTGAATTGTGGACAATCAGTGCCAGGTTTGTGGCTGTGTACAAATGGAACAATATGTCCATGATTTCACTGCAACCACAGATCTTCCAAAGATTTATCTCTGTGTGTGACGGGGCCTTAAGTGTTTGATATATTTTAATGGCCCACTGAAGAACCATATCTGCAGAGTTACATATTTATACACATCAGGACAAAGGTTTAATGAGACAAAGTAATAAGACAAGTAATATAAAGAACTCTCACTACAGGGGGTGGCGAAAATATTTATAGCAGTAAATATTGGAGCAGTTCCGAGAGATAAGGAGTGTTAAAGTTTTAGTGCCCTTTAATTGAGGCCTGATTCATGTTTTTCATGGACCAAGGGGTCTCAGGGATACATTCCTTTAAATGTTTTGATTTTTGTACTACTTCCCCTTCTCCTTAACTTATCCGTCCGAACTTTTTTACTTTTAGGGCTTGTTTTTTGTGGGACATGTTGTAGTTTTGAATTACACTATTTACTTTAAAAATAGTTTAGAAACAGAGAAAATTCTAAGTAGGTAAAATGGTGAAAAAAAATTGCAATACCACTATGCTTTGGCAAAATATAATTTTTCTGGTCAGTATTATGCGTTGATCTGGATCTGGTGAGATGGATTCGCTGTGCATTATGATCTGGGTGAGCAACAGAGATGGGACGTGAGTGCAGCAGAGCGGGTCTTCACAGACAGCACATGCATCTGCAAAGATCATGTCATCATTATATGCAGAATGGTAGACAAGAAAGTGGAACAGGTAGTATAGACGAAGTGGAGCCTTGTTTTGCGGATACACATGGAAGCAGTAATTGTATAGGAAACTATAGTGAGCAGAGATACAGTTAATCTCAGGAATGCAATCTGGTATCCCCCCAGCAAGGCAA
The DNA here is from genome assembly GCF_048569485.1 of Anomaloglossus baeobatrachus. NCBI lineage: Eukaryota > Metazoa > Chordata > Amphibia > Anura > Aromobatidae > Anomaloglossus > Anomaloglossus baeobatrachus. The sequence goes on from NC_134356.1 coordinate 362,300,335, forward strand.
TGGTTACTTACAGGAATTACAAAGAACTAAATGTAGTTTCCAGCAGAGAAATGGTTAATTCCAAAAATAACAGAGAAATAAATGGAGTCTTAACTCTTCCAGCAGGACAAAGGTTAATCACAGGTATGACAGAGAAGTGTGTGTTGGCTTGTCTCTTCCAGCAAGTTACAGGTAATAGCAGCGATTTGATACATGCTGGATCTTACAGAGTGTTGATGGTTAACCGCCAGACCTTAGTGTTGCGAGGCAAACTGGCAACTCATTTTAAGATTTCCATTACCGGGATTGCAGAGGCCAGGTGTGAACAGGATCGTATTCAATTGCAAGAGGCTGGTAACTTGCTTGCCGAGTGGTAGATGTGGACAATTTCTAATGAGCTGAACTGAGCTTGGAAATAAAGGTGGGTGCAGCATGGAAGTTAGGTGTAGGAGAGGAGACGATAGACACCTGGCAGGATAAGACCCAAGAGAAGTAGCAACAAACTCTTGACACTATAGAGGTAATTGTGGACAATGCCACTTCATACTTAAGAACTTGATCTCTGCATAAGCTGGCCATTAAAGGTCTAGGGTGTTGTTGTCCGATGAGTTCACTGGGTTACGTGAGAATGCCAGGGTGTGCTACTGTAAAAGGAGGAGGACATAGGAGAAAGGAGCAAGACCCAGCACTGGAGCTGGGACATTAGCGTAACACAAGTATGATTACAGCGATGCTAAACTGGTTGTTTTTCTTTTTTTTAATTATTATTATTATTATTATTATTATTATTTTAATGATTAAAAAATTCAGAACATTGTAAAAAAAAAATATTTTTCTTGTTGCAATTTTGAGACCCATAATGTTTTAAAATTTTTCGAGAAACAGAGCTGCGGGAGCAGTTTTGCGTGGCGAGCTGGCATTTTTGTGTATGTACAACATTTTTGTTAATGTTGACTGCAATTTATTAATAGGGGTAACCAAAAATGGCAGTTCTAGAATTTCATTTTTTTTTCTCATTGTGGCAATAACTGTACAGATTAATTACTGAAATATTTTGATTTAACTTTTACGGGTGCTATGATACTAGATATCTTTCATTTTTTATCATGTCTTTATTCTTAAATTGAGGAAAGGGGATGATTATATATATATATATATATATATATATATATATATATATATATATATATATATATATATGTATATATATATATATATATATATATATATATATATATATATATATATAATATATATTTACAGTTAGGTCCAGAAATATTTGGACAGTGACACAATTTTCGCGAGTTGGGCTCTGCATGCCACCACATTGGATTTGAAATGAAATCTCTACAACAGAATTCAAGTGCAGATTGTAACGTTTAATTTGAAGGTTTGAACAAAAATATCTGATAGAAATTGTAGGAATTGTACACATTTCTTTACAAACACTCCACATTTTAGGAGGTCAAAAGTAATTGGACACATAAACCAAACCCAAACAAAATATTTTTATTTTCAATATTTTGTTGCGAATCCTTTGGAGGCAATCACTGCCTTAAGTCTGGAACCTATGGACATCACCAAACGCTGGGTTTCCTCCTTCTTAGTGCTTTGCCAGGCCTTTACAGCCGCAGCCTTCAGGTCTTGCTTGTTTGTGGGTCTTTCCGTCTTAAGTCTGGATTTGAGCAAGTGAAATGCATGCTCAATTGGGTTAAGATCTGGTGATTGACTTGGCCATTGCAGAATGTTCCACTTTTTTGCACTCATGAACTTCTGGGTAGCTTTGGCTGTATGCTTGGGGTCATTGTCCATCTGTACTATGAAGCGCCGTCCGATCAACTTTGCGGCATTTGGCTGAATCTGGGCTGAAAGTATATCCCGGTACACTTCAGAATTCATCCGGCTACTCTTGTCTGCTGTTATGTCATCAATAAACACAAGTGACCCAGTGCCATTGAAAGCCATGCATGCCCATGCCATCACGTTGCCTCCACCATGTTTTACAGAGGATGTGGTGTGCCTTGGATCATGTGCCGTTCCCTTTCTTCTCCAAACTTTTTTCTTCCCATCATTCTGGTACAGGTTGATCTTTGTCTCATCTGTCCATAGAATACTTTTCCAGAACTGAGCTGGCTTCATGAGGTGTTTTTCAGCAAATTTAACTCTGGCCTGTCTATTTTTGGAATTGATGAATGGTTTGCATCTAGATGTGAACCCTTTGTATTTACTTTCATGGAGTCTTCTCTTTACTGTTGACTTAGAGACAGATACACCTACTTCACTGAGAGTGTTCTGGACTTCAGTTGATGTTGTGAACGGGTTCTTCTTCACCAAAGAAAGTATGCGGCGATTATCCACCACTGTTGTCATCCGTGGACGCCCAGGCCTTTTTGAGTTCCCAAGCTCACCAGTCAATTCCTTTTTTCTCAGAATGTACCGACTGTTGATTTTGCTACTCCAAGCATGTCTGCTATCTCTCTGATGGATTTTTTCTTTTTTTTCAGCTTCAGGATGTTCTGCTTCACCTCAATTGAGAGTTCCTTAGACCGCATGTTGTCTAGTCACAGCAACAGCTTCCAAATGCAAAACCACACACCTGTAATCAACCCCAGACCTTTTAACTACTTCATTGATTACAGGTTAACGAGGGAGACGCCTTCAGAGTTAATTGCAGCCCTTAGAGTCCCTTGTCCAATTACTTTTGGTCCCTTGAAAAAGAGGAGGCAATGCATTACAGAGCTATGATTCCTAAACCCGTTCTCCGATTTGGATGTGAAAACTCTCATATTGCAGCTGGGAGTGTGCACTTTCAGCCCATATTATATATATAATTGTTTTTCTGAACATGTTTTTGTAAACAGCTAAAATAACAAAACTTGTGTCACTGTCCAAATATTTCTGGACCTAACTGTATATATATATATATATATATATATATATATATATATAATACAATACAGGGGTGGGGAGCCTGCGGCCCGCGACGACTTTTCCTGCGGCCCCCGAGCTGATTCCCGGGGATTGCAGTGCTAGAGCGCCAGCCGCATCTTGCTGGCTGCTGGCCCTTTAAAACCACACAGCGCGTTCAATGCTGAACGCTGCATTTCCTATAACAGAAAGACTACGTCCCCACCTACGTGAGGACGTACTTTGTAGGTGGGGTCGGCGTGAGGAGCGCTAAAATCAAACAGGAGAGGATTAACTGCCAATCATCCCCCAGGTCTGTTCCCGGCGGCGGTGGCTCCTTGTACCCGGCGGCGGGGGCGGCTCCCTGTGCCCGGCGGCGGTTTCTCTCTGTACCCGGCGGTGGCTCCCTGTGCCCGGCGGCGGTGGTGGCTCCCTGTGCCGGGCTGCGGTGGCGGCTCCCTGTGCCCGGCAGTGGCTCCCTGTGCCCGGCGGCGGTGGCGGCTCCCTGTGCCCGGCGGCGGTGGCGGCTCCCTGTGCCCGGCGGTGGCTCCCTGTGCTCGGCGGTGGCTGCTCCCTGTTCGTGGCGGTGGCGGCTACCTGTGCCCGGCGGTGGCTCCCTGTGCCCGGCGGTGGCTCCCTGTGCCCGGCGGCGGTGGCGGCTCCCTGTGCCCGGCGGTGGCTCCCTGTGCCCTGCAGCGGTGGCGGCTCCCTGTGCCCGGCGGTGGCTCCCTGTGCCCGGCGGTGGCTGCTCCCTGTTCGTGGCGGTGGCGGCTCCCTGTGCCCGGCGGCGGTGGCGGCTCCCTGTGCCCGGCAGCGGTGGCGGCTCCCTGTTCCCGGCGGTGGCTCCCTGTGCCCGGCGGTGGCTGCTCCCTGTTCATGGCGGTGGCGGCTCCCTGTTCGCGGCGGTGGCGGCGGCTCCTTGTACCCGGCGGCTTCAGTGGCAGCTCCCTGTACCCGGCGGTGGCTCCTTGTGGCCGGCGGAAGCTGCTCCTCTCTGTGCGCGCTGGCAGTGCTCTCCGTGCCCGCAGCCACCTCCAGCACTCAGTGATCCAGGCCTCCCCCAGTTCTCTAACTGCCTCCAAGCTCCCCCGGGTCTGCCTGTGCCCCCAGTGATCTGTGCCGTCTCCAGAGTCTCCCCAGTGATCTGTGCCGTCTCCCCAGTGATCTGTGCCGTCTCCCCAGTGATCTGTGCCGTCTCCCCAGTGATCTGTGTCGTCTCCCCAGTGATCTGTGCCGTCTCCCCAGTGATCTGTGCCGTCTCCCCAGTGATCTGTGCCGTCTCCCCAGTGATCTGTGCCGTCTCCCCAGTGATCTGTGCCGTCTCCCCAGTGATCTGTGCCGTCTCCCCAGGGATCTGTGCCGTCTCCCCAGGGATCTGTGCCGTCTCCCCAGGGATCTGTGCCGTCTCCCCAGCGATCTGTGCCGTCTCCCCAGCGATCTGTGCCGTCTCCCCAGCGATCTGTGCCGTCTCCCCAGCGATCTGTGCCGTCTCCCCAGCGATCTGTGCCGTCTCCCCAGCGATCTGTGCCGTCTCCCCAGCGATCTGTGCCGTCTCCCCAGCGATCTGTGCCGTCTCCCCAGCGATCTGTGCCGTCTCCCCAGCGATCTGTGCCGTCTCCCCAGCGATCTGTGCCGTCTCCCCAGCGATCTGTGCCGTCTCCCCAGCGATCTGTGCCGTCTCCCCAGCGATCTGTGCCGTCTCCCCAGCGATCTGTGCCGTCTCCCCAGCGATCTGTGCCGTCTCCCCAGCGATCTGTGCCGTCTCCCCAGCGATCTGTGCCGTCTCCCCAGCGATCTGTGCCGTCTCCCCAGCGATCTGTGCCGTCTCCCCAGCGATCTGTGCCGTCTCCCCAGCGATCTGTGCCGTCTCCCCAGCGATCTGTGCCGTCTCCCCAGCGATCTGTGCCGTCTCCCCAGCGATCTGTGCCGTCTCCCCAGCGATCTGTGCCGTCTCCCCAGCGATCTGTGCCGTCTCCCCAGCGATCTGTGCCGTCTCCCCAGCGATCTGTGCCGTCTCCCCAGCGATCTGTGCCGTCTCCCCAGCGATCTGTGCCGTCTCCCCAGCGATCTGTGCCGTCTCCCCAGCGATCTGTGCCGTCTCCCCAGCGATCTGTGCCGTCTCCCCAGCGATCTGTGCCGTCTCCCCAGTCTCCCCAGTGATCTGTGCCGTCTCCCCAGTCTCCCTTGTGATCTGTGCCCCCCCAGTCTCCCCAGTGATCTCTGTGCCCCGAGCCTCTCCCAGGTCTTTCTGTGCCTTCAGCCTCTCCCATCCGTCTCTGTGCCATCTGTGCCCCCAGCGTCCTCCAGATTTGTCTGAGCCAGCCTCTCCCATCATTCTCTGTGCCCCCAGGGCTGTCTGTGTCCCTCCGGCATCCCCCAGGGCTGTGTGCCCCCAGCTATGTATATAACCCCAGCAATATTAATGCCCCCCAGTCTTGTCTGTGCAACCCAGTGATGTGTATATACCCCCAGTGATGTATGTACCCCCAGTGACGTCTATGCCCTGCTGCTTCCCTAGTGATGTATATTCCTCCCAGCCCTCCCCAGCAATGTTTATGCCCCCCCCAGCTATGTCTGTGCTCCCCGTCAATGATGTATTTACCCCCCAGTGATGTCTATGCCCCCAGCCTCCCCAGTGTTCTATATTTCTCCCAACCCTCCCCTGTGGTGTATATGCCCCCATATCCTCCTCTGACGTATATACAGTAGTCCCAGACAATTCAAACCTGGAAAAGCAGTTGTGAAAAGCAACAAGATCAACATCGCCTAATATTACAGCTGCACCAAAGAGTAGAAGCTCCAGCCGCCACAGTGAGTTAATTGTTTGACCAAATATATTAGGGTAATTTTCAAGTTGATAATTTTGTGCGGCCCCCGAAGGTTGGTAGAAATTTCCAAATGGCCCCCGGCAGAAAAAAGGTTCCCCACCCCTGCTGTAATACATACTGTAGACATACATATGAATATATATATAAAAAAAAATGTTTTTCTTAAAATTATTTTTTAGTTTGCTTAGGGGTCTTGAATCGATAGTTCTTTGATCGTTTGTTCCCTATACTGCAATAACGCCGTTTGACAGTAAAGGGGGCTTTACACGCAACGACATTGCTAACGAGATGTCGTTGGGGTCACGGAATTCGTGACGCACCTTTGGCCTCGTTAGTGACGTTGTTGCATGTGAAACACACGAACGACCGCTATCAAAATTACTCACCATATCATTGATCGTTGACACGTCGTTCTAATCTCAAATATCGTTGCTGTTGCAGGACGCAGGTTGTTCGTCGTTCCTGCGGCAGCACACATCGCTATGTGTGACACCGCAGGAGCGAGGAACAACATCGTACCTGCGGCCGCTGGCAATGAGGAAGGAAGGGGGTGGGCAGTATGTTATGGCCGCTCATCTCCGCCCCTCCGCTTCTATTGGGCGGCTGCTTAGTGACGCTGCTGAGACGCTGTACAAACCGCCCCCTTAGAAAGGAGGTGGTTTGCCACTCACAGCGACGTCGCTAGGAAGGTAAGTACGTGTGACGGGTGTTAGCGATGTTGTGCGCCACGGGCAGCGATTTGCCCGTGACGCACAACCGACGGGGGCGAGTGCTTTCACCAGCGACATCGCTAGTGATGTCGCAGTGTGTAAAGTGGTCTTTAATGATGGTCTCCAATGAAGCGTAGCCTGCGGCTAGGCTTCACATGAGTACCAAGATAGCAAATGTGGGGGCCTTCAGCAGTCTTCGGACTGTCAAGGTAAGCCATCAGCACCCCATGATTGCTCCGTTAAATGAAACTGCCAAGGATTGACAGCGGTTTTTATTTGGGTAAATAACAGAGATCGGAGTTAGCGTAAGTCCATGTGACAGGTCAAAGATTCATTCCTGCTCTGTGTAATAAAGGTTGTCATGAGCTTGTACTCCCTGACTTTAAATAGTAATATTTTTCAATGTCCATGGTGGTTTTTGTTTAGCGACTTTTATTAAATGGAACCTGGCATCAGATACATGTTATCCGATCCACGTGGAAAATTGATCAGACACTGGCCTTATGATTTCAGCCATGCAACATTTTAGAGAAAATCATATCGTAAAAGCCACCAGTGACCATGTTGCACGGGAGACTAGTCGGATTTCCCCCGCCTGCTGCCAGTGAGTGACAGATGTCTCCTCTGTCAGTTACTGGGACAATCATGAAGAAGACCTGCCTGTCTAATTAGTCTCCCGATGCAGCGTTTCAGAGCCAGACATACTAAATTATATCACAAAAGTGAGTACACCCCTTACATTTTTGTAAATATTTTATTGTATCTTTTAATGGGACAACACAAAAGATCTGACACTTTGATACAATGTAAAGTAGTCAGTGTACAGCTTAATAACAGTATAAATTTGGTGAGCTGTCTAAATAACTCAACACATGCATTAATGTCTAAACCGCTGGCAACTAAAGTGAGTACACCCCTAAGTGAGAAAAAAGGCCAAATTGTGCCCAAATTATCAATAGTTTGTGTGGCCACCATTATTTACACTGTTATAAAGCTGTACACTGACTACTATAAAAAAAGAAATCTTTACAAAACGTACCAATGAGAGGAGTACTCACTTTTGTGATATAGTCTAGGTTAAATCATACATAGCCTTTGCCTGATACATGCTGCCTGTGGATTATGTGACATGTACGGCTTTCTGGTTCTCTTTAAGCTTGATTACATTTCTAGTACTAATGCAATAATTTATTTTACATTGCACATATATTTCTATATCATGAGTGCATATAAGGTGACACTACACAACTGCTACCTGTGTCTAAATGAATACCTCATGTTTTGTCATTTTTGCATCTTGTTATGCAATATAGAAGTAATGACAATATTAGTCTCCACATATTAATAACAAATGATGACAGATTTAGTCCTTCGTCTCCGCAGGATTATACAATCCCCTGTTAGGGCAGATTATAATTACACATGTAAATGTCCAATAAAGGTCAGTTAACTGCAGCACAAGTAAGACTATTATCACAGGATTATATACTTTCCATAGCACCCTTCAGGGACAATTACCTGCAGATTAGGTTAGAACAGCAATGCGGTAACCTATCTAAGTAGTCAGTGATGCTAGACCGTGTCCCCCTGACATAGGTATGTCATTGACTGACAGCTGAGCAGAGTCCAACCTGTGCCAGTGATCACATCTCACACCTTGCTTTATGATTGCGTTATGGTCAGCTCAGTACAATAATTTATTATTCCCGAAATGTTAGAATAGGATTACCAAAATTAGTTTACCAAGTGTGAGTACGGAGCTAATTCAGACTAACAAAAATCCTCGACCCCAATTAAAATACAAATTTATTATAAATTCTTAAAATTCCCCCAAGAAAAACACACACAACATAAACAAACACAGGATCAGGAAAACCCTTATACCGACTGATATTAGAGTGCAGGGACGGGAGGGGGGGACCCTGATGACCCTAAATAGGAGGGTGTCCCTACCCAACAACGGAGGGTATGACACCTTAAATTTCTGGGCGCCCCCGTTCCTCGTCGGCTATCCCTTTTCCTCACCCTAAATATAGGAGAAGATGACTAGGAGTGAGGGGAGCCGTCCCAAGTTGGTTAGGGTTTTACCAAAAATCAATAAAAGATATGTATACTAATTCAGATTCCTGACCCAATTGAAATAGAATACAACCAGGAAATATTAGGTCCAAAAATCACAGTTTTCTGCACAATTCAAATCATCAGACACATAATGATATGTCACACAATAGTATGTCACAAAGAAGCCCTCATAATCTAAATATAATCATAACAGGGCTATGATCGGCAGAAAGGAAAATCATTACCACCCAATGATATTGTTACCCTAAAGTGAGTGCCAATCGCACCTGCCGCAGACAATACTGGTCAGTAACATAGGATAACAAAGGAAGACAAAAATCAACTTCCCTGAATAAAGAAGGTCTTCATCCCTGCCTGGCCTCAACGCGTTTTTCCTTTCCCATCACAGGTTCATCGGGAGGCTTGGGGAGACGACAGTAAATCCTGACCCATGGCTGAAACCTTACAGGATTTACTGTAGTCTCCCCAAGCCTCCCAATGAACCTGTAATGGGAAAGGAGAAACGCGTTCGGCCAGGCAGGGATGAAGACCTTCTTTATTCAGGGAAGTTGATTTTTGTCTTCCTTTGTTATCCTATGTTACTGACCAGTATTGTCTGTGGCAGGTGCGATTGGCACTCACTTTAGGGTAACAATATCATTGGGTGGTAATGATTTTCCTTTCTGCCGATCATAGCTCTGTTATGATTATATTTAGATTATGAGGGTTTCTTTGTGACATACTATTGTGTGACATCATTATGTGTCTGATGATTTGAATTGTACAGAAAACTAATTTTTGGACCTAATATTTCCTGGTTGTATTCTATTTCAATTGGGTCAGGAATCTGAATTAGTATACATATCTTTTATTGATTTTTGGTAAAACCCTAACCAACTTGGGATGGCTCCCCTCACTCCTGGTCATCTTTTCCTATATTTAGGGTGAGGAAAAGGGATAGCCGACGAGGAACGGGGGCGCCCGGAAATTTAAGGAGTCATACCCTCCGTTGTTAGGTAGGGACACCCTCCTATTTAGGGTCATCAGGGCCCCCGCTCCCGTCCCTGCACTCTAATCAGTCGGTGTAAGGGTTTTCCTGACCCTGTGTTTGTTTATGTTGTGTGTGTTTTTTTGGGGGGAATTTTAAGAATTTATAATAAATTTGTATTTTAATTGGGGTCGATGATTTTTGTTAGTCCGAAATGTTAGAATCCACATCTCATAATGACAGATTGTACATACTTCTGATCTAATACACGAAGGCAGACGAAGATCAAGGGGAAATGCCCTCAAGTTAATTATATACTGCAATACTATAAAACACAATTTATAGTATAGTAGAAATGATCAAATGATCACAGGTGTAAGTCTCCTAAGGGAACTAAAAAATATAACGTCAAAATAAATAAATGTTTAAAGAAAATGTAAAAGTTTAAATCCCCCCCCTTTTCCAAATTAAAAAATACAGAAATACAGAAATAAAAAAAATAAGTGTACTTGGTATTGTCGTGTCTGTAAAAGTCCAACCTATCAAAAAGTAAAATTATTAAACACCTACAGTAAATGGTGAGAAGAAAAAAAAATCAAAAGCCATAATTGACATTTTTTTGACAATACTTTTCAACTAAAAAATGCTATAAAGATTACTCAAAACATTGTACACAAATAAAAAAGTAAAAGAAGCAGTCACCAGCTCCATCAACAGAAAAATGAAACAATTATTGATCTCTGAAAATGACAAGTAATTTTTTTTGTGCTTTCTTAAAATTATACTAGTGTGTGTGTGTGTGTGTGTGTGTGTGTGTGTGTGTGTGTGTATATATAATATGTATGTGTGTATAATATATATACACACGATATAATAATATAAATACTTGTGTGTATATATATATATATATAATCAATTAGTAATATAATCAATAATTATAATTGTGTATAATATATATATACACAAAAACAACATAAAAAAAAAATATTTATACATATATATGCCATTGCTTCTTCAGTTTTGTTCTTACAGTTCCTACAGTGTTCATTGTGTAGTAAAAAATGACCTGGCAGAATGATTTTTTCGAAGTGAGTACAACCTACTGGGATAGGAGATGCATTGCTCTTAGTTATGTTTTGTGTTTTAGATTATTTTTATTTATATATATATATATATATATATATATATATATATATATATATATATATATATACATACATACATACATACATACATACATACATACATACATACATACAGAAACTGTGTATGTATATATGTGTGTGTGTATGTGTGTATGTATGTATGTATATATATATATATATATATATATATATATAGTGTGTGTCGGTGTGCACATATAGCTACGTGGATTTAGAAAATTAAAAAAAAACCACAAAACATAATTACATACCTAAACAAAAACTATACATTCCCTATCCCAGTAGTTGTTCTCACTTGGATAAAAAAAAAATCACACAATGCACAATAAACACTGTAAGAACAAAACTGAAGAAACAATAGCATTTTTTTATTATTTCATTCTACTTGGAATTTTTTTCCTGTGTATGTTTTTTTTTTTGTTAAAGTATACTTTATGGTAAAGTAAATGGTGTCACTCAAAAGTGCAACTCGTCCTGCGGAAAACAAGTCCTCATATGACTTGGTCAATGCAAAACTAAAAATGTTATGGCTGATGAGAGAAGTTGTGATGATCCGTGCTGTAGGAACAGGAGAGGTTTGTAACAAGCCCTCCTCCCCAAAACAAGGCTGTGCGCTGCTATGAACTAGAACAAGTAAGCTTTTCTGTCACAGGACCTTCTTTTATCTTTTTATGCCCCCCCGTGGGCATCAACTTCCCACCTCAGTGTTAATTATTGCTAACTTTAATTTTTAAATGTAGCTGTGAATTTATATAACTGATGTTTTTATAGTTTTACATACTTAATAAATAATTAAAAAAGTAAAAAGAAAACTTCAAAAAACATAACGCAAACATCAAGCAGACGACAAGGTGCTTCTGACATAATATATTAGATAATTTTTATTAACTAAATTAATGCTAAATTTAATACTTTAATTTAGTTGTTAATTTAGACAGCCAATTTGTTTTTACATTTCGTCCGGTTCACAAAGACAAACGCTAAAAAATGAACTGAAGCGCCAAGCAGAGCACAAGGTGCGATACTTCTTATATTAACGTCTGTCACAATATTTTAGAGAAAATTTGTGCTCCTGGATATAACGTAATTGCATATAACCTCGCAATGAAAGTTATAATTACAGAGCTTGGTTCTTACGGTCGGCATTACTGCAAGCCTCGGCAAAGACGTCTGCATTCAGTATTTGTAACACGCCATCGCTGTTGTTTTATATTGTTGAGTCCTACAAGTCTTGAGGATATTTTCCTTTTTTTCCGCAATTAGTAGAGATTAACGTAGATTTGTCTAAATTCTAGAAAATACGGGCACAGCCATATTGTATTGAAGTGTTTTGCCTGATACTTTATGGGCGGTGGAACATGCAGGAGCTTGTTTCTGGTTTTACTAGACCCTAAGGATAATATGACACATTTATTTATCTATTGCTGGCTGCAGATTAATTTATTGGCGTTCAAGTCTAAACCAAGACTCCCAATGTCTTCTTGGAATGACTTAGAAGCTTCTTACCATAAAGGGTGTGTGAGAATCAGTTTGTTACAGGATCTGGGGCCTGCTAGACCTCATTTGTATGCATCCATGGAGTTTGCGGTGGGGTGTTTACGTGGGAGGTGCGAGGCCGGGACATGAAAGGGCCTGGCTACAAACCTGTATGAAGCTGAAAAACAAGGAGGAGAAAAGTCAACTGTTATGACATTCAACGTCGGATGAATCGGGAGCGCTCGGCAGACCTTCCAATAACATGTGATTGTTATTCTGTCATTTCCTCTCCGCTCGCTTTGATATTAGGAAAATGTCTGAATGTGCTTGACCGGCTTTCTGCAGCCTTCCTGATTTCGAATAAAGGGATTGTTTAACTCTTCAAAAAAGGGCAACAAAGGCTTTAAAAAAACAAAAAAACACTCAACTCTTCAAATCAGCCTCCCTAATCCAGGTCTGATGCACATGCAGTCCACTTCTGGTCTTTTTTTTCCCGGTGCCAGCAATAATATGCGATGCAGACAGTCAGTGGCATCAACGTCATGTTCTTAGCTGCAGCGGTCACATGCCAGTGTGCCACATCATGGCTGGCAGGTTGCAGACAAAGATCACCAGAGGGCAGCTGAATATTGATTATATGCTGTTGTTTTTTTGTTATTTATCACATTTGCTGATCCATTTTGTGGGGCATAGAGTCAGACAATGCTTTTTAGGCCAAGTTCACACGTTGAGTATTTGGTCAGCATTTTACATCAGTATTTATAAGACAAAACCAGGAGTGGAACAGTCAGAGGGAAAGTATAATAGAAACACGGCACCACTTCTGTATTTATCACCCATTCCTGGTTTTGGCTTACAGATACTGAACATGTGAACATGGCCTTAGGAAGCCAAATCCACAACCCTGGAAGTATCTTTATTATTCTTGGTGTAGCTCTGTGCGCACTGGGAAGTGGAATTTTCTTGAGAAAATTCCGCATGCCCTCAAAGATTACCGCACCCGCGGTAAAAAAACGCGGGAAACCGCACCCGAAAACCGCATGCGGTTTGCCGCGGTTTGCTGCGGTTTTACCGCGGTATTGTTCGCGGTATTGCCGCGGTTTTGCCGCGTGCGGGTTGGGATGTGATTTATTGCTTTCAATGCAATAAAGCACATTGAAGAAAAAAAAAAAAAAAAAAAAAAAGTCATTTAATTCTGAGAGTAGATAGACAGAAGAATAGATAGAGGGATAGATAGATAGATAGAGGGATAGATAGATAGATAGATAGATGACAGATCGCTGCATTTCCCACGGTCGGCAGTGAGTTCACATTACCGGCCGTGGGAAATGACCGGTAATTACCTCTGCTGCATTCAGCCTGTCTCTGTGACAGTCGCGGCTGGATGGAAGCAGCGCTGGACGTCGGACCTGGATTATGCCGGAGCTTTGGTGCGGGAGGGGTTAATAAAATGGTGAACGAGGCTTGTTTGTTTTATTTAAAATAAAGGATTTTTCTGTGTGTTTTTTTCACTTTACTTACGGGTTGATCATGTCAGCTGTCACATAGACGCTGCCATGATCAAGCCTGGGGTTAATGGCGGTGGTCCCCCACCATCATTAACCCCTTGTATTACCTTGCCACCACTGCTACACGGTGGCAAGAAGAGCCGAGGACACGCCGGTATTGTCGCATATTGCATGCGACAGTGCCGGAGCAGCTGCGGCTGATATTCTTGGCTGCCGGAGGGGGAGTGAGGCGGGGGACATTATCCCTGCCCCTCTCCCTCCCCAGCCTGAGAATACCGGGCCGCCGCTGTGTGCTTACCTCGGCTGGACGGTAAATATGCAGCGGAGCCCACGTTCTTTTTTTCCTATATTTCCGTTTTCTTTCTATGTGTGTTCTATGTGTCTGTGTCTATGTGATCTATGTGTCTGTGATGTCTGTGTCTGTGATCTGTGTGTGTGTTTACTCTGCACGGCTTCCTCTTCCTGTAATGACATCACTTCCCTGCAAAACCGCAAGCAAGTGATGCACATTACCGGAGGTAAACCGCAAAATACCGCAGGGAATAACGCAGGAAAACGCAGTGAACCGCACAGAATTTGCTGCCTGCGTTATTCCCTGCGGGATTTCTTGATTAACATTGAGTCAATGGAGTGAAATCCCGCAGCGCTGTGCGGAAAAGAAGTGACATGCACTTGTTTTTGCTGCGGGATTCCCGCAGCAAAACACGCAGCTGTCAAATTCCGCCCAGTGCGCACAGGATTTTTTTTCTCCATAGGATTTGCTGGTGATTCACTGCAGAGATGTTATGAACATTTTCTGCAGCGAAACATGCAGCAAATCCGCGGCAAAATCCGCGAAAAATCCGGTAAGTGCGCACATAGCCTAAGGGTGACTTTAGTGTTTTTAAGGACACAAACGTACCCTGCTGCTTCCCCAATCACTACTTGGCCCCACATTTGCCGCCCTTTGTATAGACTTCATGTATGAGCTGGGCGTCAGGTTGTGTTTCCATAGAGCCTGTGATGTAAGAGCTCAGCGCGCACCTTATCTCAGTGTCAATGCTTTTCACATTGAAGTGTTTATCATCTAAAATCTAAGTGACTTTCAGAAAGCCTTGCCTTTATTTACCCATTTTTCTAAGGTTCTGTAAATGTTTATTTTGCGGTAGTTGTTCATCTGCAGAACATACTGTGACACTGGGCAATATCTGCCGAGTACATTGCCGCATGCAGATATGTCTTTTCTTTTCCTTATTCCTCTACCCTTTATCCAGCAGTTTCATCCTCTGCAGATGAAGATTGTTAATTGTTTTCAGGGTGGAGGGATTTACTTTGTCATTTATTTGACATTTTATAGTTCCTAAGGAATCCTATTCTTCTGAGAATCATTTTAATGACCAGTATAGACATGTGCATGGGAACGGAAGAGGTGGCGCAATATTAGTGGCAGTAACTGCATAATCCGGATTACATAAATTATTTCTGAGGACTCTTCGCATAGGACTTTAAAGTGTACCTGTCATTTGTTAAAAGTATATATATACAGTACAGACCAAAAGTTTGGACACACCTCATTCAAAGTGTTTTCTTTATTTTCATGACTCTGAAAATTGTAGATTCACATTGAAGGCATCAAAACTATGAATTAACACGTGGAATGAAATACTAAACAAAAAAGTGTGAAACAACTGAAAATGTTTTATATTCTATGTTTTTCAAAGTAGCCACCTTTTGCTTTGATTATTGCTTTGCACACTCTTGGCATTCTCTTGATGAGCTTCAAGAGGTAGTCACCGGAAATGGTTTTCACTTCACAAGTATGCCCTATCAGGTTTAATAAGTGGGATTTCTTGCCTTATATATGGGGTTGGGACCATCCGTTGTGTTGTGCAGAAGTCTGGTGGATACACAGCAGATAGTCCTACTGAATAGAATGTTAGAACTTGTATTATGGCAAGAAAAAAAGCAGCTAAGTAAAGAAAAACGAGTGGCCTTCATTACTTTAAGAAATGAAGGTCAGTCAGTACAAAAAATTGGGAACATTTTGAAAGTGTCCCCAAGTGCAGTGGCAAAAACCATCAAACGCTACAAAGAAACTGGCTAACATGAAGACCGCCCCAGCAAAGGAAGACCAAGAGTCACCTCTGCTGCGGAGGATAAGTTTATCTGAGTCACGAGCCTCAAAAATCACAGGTTAACAGCAGCTCAGATTAGAGACCAGGTCAATGCCACACAGAGTTCTAGCAGCAAACACATCTCAAGAACAACTTTTAAGAGGAGACTTTGGCTAGCAGGCCTTCATGGTAAAATAGCTGCTAGGAAACCACTGCTAAGGACAGGCAACAAGCAGAAGAGACTTGTTTGGGCTAAAGAACACAATGAATGGACATTAGACCAGTGGAAATCTGTGCTTTGGTCTGAGGAGTCCAAATTTGAGATCTTTGGATCCAACCACCGTGTCTTTGTGCAACACAGAAAAGGTGAACGGATGGACTCTACATGCCTAGTTCCCACCGTGAGATATGGAGGAGGAGGTGTGATGGTGTCGGGGTGCTTTGCTGGTGACACTGTTGGGGATTTATTCAAAATTGATGGCATACTGAACCAGCATGGCTACCACAGCATCTTGCAGCGGCATGCTGTTCCATCCGGTTTGCGTTTAGTTGGACCATCATTTATTTTTCAACAGGACAGTTACCCCAAACACACCTCCAGGCTGTGTAAGAGCTATTTGACTAAGAAGGAGAGTGAAGGGGTGCTACACCAGATGACCTGGCCTCCACAGTCACCAGACCTGAACCCTATTGAGATGGTTTTGGGGTGAGCTGGACCGCAGAGTGAAGGTAAAAGGCCAACAAGTGCTAAGCGTCTCTGGGAACTCCTTCAAGACTGTTGGAAGACCATTTCCAGTGACTACTTCTTGAAGCTCATCAAGAGAATGCTATAATCTCTGGTGGTAGTCCACCGATCACCCAAACTCCGCAGCTCCTTCATGTGGTCTACAGTCCAATAGTCTATGGTATGGGTCTCTACACAGCTCTATGACAGTGACTGTTCAAATCCATAGACTTACTAATGAATCTGTATAGCGCTCGTGTTGGAGTTGTGGACTTCAGACTGGTGTATTGAGCAATCAGTGGGGCGCCCAGCACCAAGAAACCCATAGGTCAATGACTAAGCAGTGCTTCCTTAAGTGTTTGTTGTGTACGTAAAGTTATTTCATGTGAAAATTGTATTTGAAATTTTATTTGAAGACTCAAGCTGGTTTTGTTTCATTGTCACAGGAGAAAGTACAACTACCGTCAGCCCCTACATTGAAGGAGGTGTAAGCGATGGACACTGGCATTCTGTACAGGTGCAGTACTACAACAAGGTAGGAGACCCGGCTATACAACCAAACTAGGTGCATTGCAGTCTAATAGGTATCAGTTGAAGGTAAAGATTTTATTTTCAATTATTTATAGCTTTTCCACTGAGATGTTTTTAAAAATAGCAAGCCTCAATTGCGATAATTGGAAATACCATTATTATTATTATTATTATTATTATCATTATTATATATGAATATTTTGCCAACATTCTTGCAATGACTGCATCTGTCATCAACAATTAAGTGAAATTCCTTAATTCTAACATCCAAAAACTTGAATTTTATAGGCAATATTTTGTATTACCATGTTATTTTGGGCTTTGATTCTTAAACAGAACCTGTGATATGCAGAAAGCTATGAACCTGTAGTTATGGGGCACTTAGAGCCCCGCTGACAGGAGGAAATGAACTTTATTCCTCCCAGCAGTATCCGACTTCAGTCATAAAGGTGATACTAGCATGCGTTCAGTCACCGCTTTGTGTATAATGAGCAGAGGCTGTAACAGCACCCCCTGCACTGACTGACAGCCAGCTCAGGATTAGTCCCTGCTGTCAGTCAGAGCAGGGGGTGTAGTTACAGCCGCTGCTCTCTATACACTGAGCAGTGACTGAATCCGGCAGGTTCAAAACGCTATTAACCTGCAGATTAACCCCGTATCTGCAGTTAAATAGTGTTTTTTCATGTGACTGGTACCCTTTAATGTTCTGAGTGGTGTAAACCTTTTTTTTTTCTTACCAATAATTATGAATTTTTTTTGAAAGCTCACTAGTTTCAAGTGGTATTGATGTCTTATGACACAATTCAACTTATTTTTATTCATTTTAATAAAGCTTTGTATCAGGAATGATGTTTTTCACACATATTAGCCATTATTTAAAAAAAATCAGCTGAGAATGGCAATATTTAAAGCAGTTTTGAGAATAAAGAATTGTTATTGACCTCAAAATTCTAAGTCACATGTTATCTACAAGCCTGCTAGATCACACATCGACTTGTGTTGCTTTTTCTAAACTAAATGTTAAGTCGTTTCCTGCAAAACATCTGGAACGATTGCAGTACCACCACATATACTTTGGAGATAGAAACTAGTAATCTTAAGATTTCATAGGAAAGGTAATTACATTTGAAAATCTGTTTTTTAATAATACCTCGAAATACTGCAAATCTTTTTGCTCAACGTGTGGCCATGTCGTTAGTCCATGGCTACTAGACCAGAGCCTTGCGAACATCTTCTTACTGGGTGGCGTACCTATCACCTCTTCTGAGAAGTGGCCAAGGTGCAACATCATCGTTGCAGTGCAATGTATGCATGATGTCGCCCCAGTAGAGAGGCATCGGGGAAGCCAGCATGTAAGAGGACATTTGTAGGGCCAATGGCCATCGACTACCGACAAGGCCCTTGGACCAAGGTCCTCTGAACCTATTTGCTCAATTATAAGTAAAAAAAAATCTAGTTCCAGGCATCCCCTTTAAAATGTGACTTATTTGCTGCTTATTTTCAAGGACTCTAGCTTATAAAGGTGATCTGCTTGTGCACTCTGTTCATTATGAGCACTAGTAACCTCATATTTTCTTCCATATGATAGTCAGATTATTATTTTCTCTGGTTTTTCCTTATTATACCGTTAACTAACAGCCAGGACTAGGAGCTAACAAAACAACAACCTGGCAGGCGAGTTATATGCTTTCTTGAAGCAGCGTTTCTCGATCTACGTAGCTAGCATACATGATGTAACAGGCATTGTCAAGGGAAGTTATTTTTTAATATGATTGGCTAGAGAATCCAAGACCTTGTTGAACCTTCAGGCATACTGAAGTGTCTCGAAAATTTGTCTCGTTTTGACACACAAGGGAGGTTGATGGTGACTGTGTGCTTGATTTCATGCTGAACAATAAGCTGAAAGCTAAGGACTGGGATGATGCGGGAAAGGTGAACAAAAGGTGTGCCAGGGCTCGTAAATAGGCCGCTCAGGTTTCACTGGCGTATTAACTAGACATTGGCTGTGGATAAAGTTACTCCTGTACATATGGAAAGGGTCGCTAATGTTTCTGGAATGTTCAGTCCTCAGTGTTTCATTGACATTTTTTCTTGTTCCGTTTTCCTCCAGGTCAGTGGGCAGCAGTCCCCGGTGACTTCAGTACAGCCCGTAGTAACAGCTCTCTGTACTGTGCCTTTGAAAATGAGCTTTTGCTAATTATTAGGAATATTTCTAATTAGTCAGCGTTCGGTCAGTTTCACTAGCGGTTACTGGTCCTTGACCTTGAATACTTCTTATTCATTCCTTTCAGTAAGGACCTGTAGCTAATGTGGAACCAGTTTTCTTTATTTATACTTATGTATTGTTGTCCCTCTACAGTTCGTGGTAACCTGAATTTTTTTTTATTGTGCTTATATTACAAACCATAAACTACTAAATGCCCACTTCAGCGTATTTTGTTGTTTTTTCTTTGGCTCTGGAGTGGTGCTGCTAATCTAAAGTCTTTTCCCCTAGTAATATACTTACCTACTGCAGTCTTCACCATTTATTGGCGCCGCTCTGGTCCCGTGGCACCATCTTGTAACTACAATTTCTCACTCGAAGGCAAAGGTAACTGTCACAGGTGCTCAATGTAGGTCTCTGAGAGCCAGAATGAGGCTATCATAGACTTACATTGAGTCTTTTGACTTGCGCATTGCTCCAGATACAATGGAGCAGCCAGCAGGTCACTGTCACACTAGGTACAAGGAAGTACCAACCGAAAGGGAAGGGAAACCCTGTGTCTAGGGAAGAGGGAGTTGGTGACCCCTGATCAAACCTACTACTGACCCCTGACTTCCCTCACCACCCTAGATAGGTTCTGCACCTACGCGCCGAGCAGGATACCTGACTGACCCTGAAATAGGCCCTAACAGGAAACTGAGGGGATAAGCATTTAGTCAACCCCACTAACCTCTAAAGAACACACAGGAAATACACACAGGGAAAATTAAATGAATAACTTATCTCCAGATGACTCCTGGAGAGTAACTGCAACAATAAGGCTGGGGCCACACGGGGCACTACTGCGATGCTCGCATGAGACTCGGCTCTAGCTGGCAGCACAGCAGGAGCCGAGTGTCATACGAGTGTGCCTGCATCTGATGTTGATCATGTGAGCAGACCTCAGCTGCGGGGGGCGGGCTGGCACGGAGGAGGGGAGGGAGGGATTTATCTCCCTCTCTCCTCCGTAGCCGGCTATTGCGATTCTCGCACTGCACTGGCAGTACACCGTTGAACCGCAAGTGCAGTGTGATTTTTCTCTCGCCCCATTCACTTGAATGGGTGCGAGAGAAAGAGTCTCAGCTTACAATCGCAGCATGCTGCGATTGTTTTCTCAGTCCGATTAGGGCTGAGAAAATAATCGCTTATGTGTGCTGACACACAGGCTAGAATTGGTCCAAGGGGAATGCGATATTTTATCGCACTCCACTCGCACCGATTTTCTCGCCGTGTGGCTTAGGCCTAACAAAGTTTCTCCAGATGAATACAAGCTGACTGCTTGCACTCAAGACTTGCAAAGGGTAGTTAAACCTGTCATCAGCAAAGAGTAAGAAGGAATGAGAGTATACAAAGACACAAAGGGAAGTGCTGATGATTAACAGCTGAAAAGGTGAGGAAATATGCAGGGGCCCAAAAAGAAAGGGATTAACCTCAAAAAGGTAAAAAGGGAAAGTCAGAGAGCAGCTTGTGTAGCCAAATGCTGCGACCTTCTATAGCCAGACACTACAGAACTGTCTGTAAAGCTTGACACATCCGTGACAGTCAAACCCTGCTGAAGTCTGACCTGAGCAGGTTATCGTGGTGGCACTTAAGTATAAGACTAAGTGCAGGGGACTTAGATTAGAAGCACTGATCCTGGAGTAAAAGTTATGTCAGTTCATCGTATTTACATATTAATTACAAAAAAATTACATTTAATTGCACATCTAGTTTTGAACAACTGTTACCTAATAATATGTGAAGCTTGAAAACTAATGCCATTTTGTGACATTATTGTCATTAAAACACCTTATGTTTGCATTCATCCCTTGGGACCGCTGGGACCAATTGTTGGCACAGAAAAAACGCTTGCAGTCAGATTCACACCCTTAGTAGTGACAGATGTTAACTGATTGTTTGCCTCTCCATGTATTGCAGCTGTTCAGTTTGGGAAGTAATGCAAGTCATGCTTGTGCTAGTAGTACATGTAACCTAACATAGTTTAAACATGATCTATCAATTCTAAAATGTCTGAGTTAGATCTACCTTGAAATAACAATTTTAGAGTGTTTTTTCCTTAGAATTTTGCATTGTGCGTTTCCTCTGTTGTACTGCCTTGAAAGGTATTAATAATTTAACAACTGGGTGTTGCCATACATTTGTCATAGGGGTGTGTCTCTACACAGTCGTAGGCCTCGCTTCTACTTGCGTTTTGCACAAACGAGTACAATCTGATAAAACATGGGATTGATCTCCACCAATGCAAAACTTTGGGGCAGTGTCCATCTGCGATTCATTTCTCATGCCATATCGGCATGAGAAATGAATCGCAGCATGCTGCGTTTGGCAGCAAGTCTCGGCTTACACGCACCTATACAAGTCTATGGGTGCGTGTGAAGCATCGCGCTGCTCTTGCATGTCATCTGACCGCAGTGTGATGTACGCAGAGATAGCGGAGGAGAGGAAGAAAGAGGTCCCTCCCTCTTTTCCGCAGCTGTGATCCAGTTGCAAGGTTGGATCCCAGTCGCTTGACCCTTGGCTCACACCTGCAGCAGAGGGTCATTAGCATATTGCTTCCAACGCTCTCTCATGGGCAAGTGGAATCGAGGCCTTATACTGGTACTACTGATTGGATAGTGCAAGGACACACACCCAACTGATAACACCCAGATGTCAATTTATTGATGTATGTTTAGAAATACAAAGAAGACTGATATTGACTACTGCCAGGTTTGACTGGGGCACATTTGAGATGAAGGGTTGTAAGATGGTGGTAGAGTTCCTACCCCTGAAGACACTAAATGTGTTCTTAAATTTATACATATGTGATAAGATATAAAGTAGTGTTATGTAGAAATGTATAGTGTAAGGTATGGTAATGTATAAGATGTAGCAGAGTAGAGAATGTTACTATGTAGAGGTGTAGCAGTATTGATGATGTAATGTATGTGTATTGGTATAAGGTGTAATTATATGTAGTATATAATGTAGGAGGCTTAAAAAGGTGTTATAGGTGTGCAGCTGAAAGGTTAAACCTGCCCGGCAACGGAGAGTTGGGATCTTGGGATTAGCCTATAGGGGAGGAGCTGGTGCTGAGGAAAAGAAATGGTTGCTGTGGGAACATGAGTTAGGGCCCAGCCTGTGACAGAAACATACTTCAGGTCTGAGGAGCAGCAGCCGCATGCTATGGGTGACCTGTAACGGGAGAGGAGACCAAGAGCCATGAAAGTGAGATTCTGAGCAGAGAAAAGAGCCATCTACAATACAGAGTGACTGGAGTAGAGTCTGAATCTACTGAATGAGTGAGTGACCGAGAGACTGATCCCTAAGGGAGACGCTCATCAGTATGGCCCTTAATGGCTTATAGCTCAAGAAGGGACGGGCCTAGAAGAAACAGTGCATGAGTCGAATAGATAGTCCTGGGTGGCAGATCTAGAAGCGTCAGGAGGCAATTAGCCTGGTCCAGCCATATTGGCACAATCTCTACAGGAGAGGAATATGCCACAAAGCCGCAGAGAGGACGGAGCGACTCTAGAGGACTGTGATGTCAGGTGGAGCTGGGTGATGTTGAATTGCTCAGGCCTATTTGGAAGTGTAAGGACATATGAGAATGAACACGCTGCAAGAATATGTCTGGAGTTACTCTTTAATACATATGAAACGTCCAGGAAGCAATGTGCCCACTTTCGTGTGTTTAGTGTTATCATCAGCCGTCTGTTCAGTAAAGACTTTGTGTTTATAAAGAAGTTGTGGTTTCCTCTCTGGAACTGGGAACCATCTGGTCCTGGCTGGCCAAAGCCATCGGCAACATGCGGCCTGCAAAGGTGTATCACTACTGTAGTGCCCCACACACCCAGCCAGGATCCTCATTTTCATGTAGCGTGCCGGGGTACGGCAAACACTTTCCTCGCCCATGACTACCACCCTGCGCCACGTTACAGGGCGACGACCTGGAAGTTGTAAAGGACTTCAACCTACTTGGATCAATGATAACTGAAGATGCAGTGATGACACAGGAAGTCAATACAATAGTAATGGGCAAATCAACAATGAAGTCACTTGACAAGGTCTTCAAATTGAGGAACATTTCACTCGTGACAAAGACTTGGCTCTTGCATAGTCTGGTCTTTTCTGTAGTAACATATGGATGCAAAACCTGGGCAATAAAGAAACAAGACAGAGAATCAATGCCATTGAAATGTGGTGCTGGAGAAGGATGTTATACCATGGATGGCAAGAAGAATAAGCAAATCAATTTTGGAACAAATCAAGCCAGACATGTCACAAAAAGCAAGTATCACCAAGCTATGACCTGCCCACTATGTACACATCATACGAAGAGAGCAATCACTGGAGAAGGACATCATGATCGGAAGAATAGAAGAAACAAGGGGAAGATCAGCAACTTAATGGCATGATACAATCAAGATAAGCTGAAACCCGTTAAATAAATAATCTAGAAATAATTACAGAAATGGTATTTAGTGAAACAGACTTGTTGGGTAATGTGTATTTGATTTTGAGGAAAAATAACTTTCATGATTTAATTCTAGATGGTGTAGCTTGCTTGATACTTTGTGACAAATTGTAAAGAAATTGACCAAATCAAAATAATTAAACACTAAAATGAAGCCATCAATTGTTAGAATCTCAAAGGGAAGGTGTAATCAAAAAATGACCTATTGTTTAACCCCTTCACGACCTTGGACAGATCTATCCGTCAAGGATCGTGTCCCGTTAAGCCCCGCCCCCTGCTGCAGGCAGGCGGCGGTCGGCACACATATCAGCTGTTTTCAACAGCTGACATGTGTGCCTGCTAGCCGCGGGTGGAATCGCTTCCACCCGCGGCCATTAACCCCTTAAATCTTGCTGCCAAAGTCTGGCAGCAAGATCTAAATGCGCGCGGCCATGTTTTTTACTTACCGCCGCCCCCACCGGAAGTCACGTGCGTTATCACGTGACTATCGGTGGTTGCCATCGTAGCACAGGGTCATGTGATGACGCCTGCAGCTATGATGTTTCACTTTCGTTTTCCCTCGGCCGAGAGCAGAGGGAAAAACAAAGTGACTGAATCTGCTGTTTACAGCTGTATAGCTGTGATCAGCAGATAGATAATAGCAATCGGATTGCTGATCGCTATAGCCCCCTAGGGGGACTAGTAAAATAAAAAAAGTTTTAAAAAAATAAAAAAAACAACCTAAAAGTTCAAATCACCCCCTTTTCCCCCATTGAAAATTAAAGGGTTAAAAAATAAATAAATATACACATATTTGGTATCGCCGCGTTCAGAAATGCCCGATCTATCAAAATATAAAATCAATTTAATCTGATTGGTAAACGGCGTAGTGGCAAAAAAATTCCAAACGCCAAAATTACGTTTTTTGGTCGCCGCAAGTTTTACGCAAAATGCAATAACAGGTGATCAAAACGTAGCATCTGCGCAAAAATGGTACCGTTATAAACGTCAGCTCGAGACGCAAAAAATAAGCCGTCACTGAGCCATAGATCCCAAAAAAATAACGCTACGTGTTTCGGAAAATGACGCAAAACGTGCGCCACTTTTATTGGACAAACTTGTGAATTTTTTTTAACCCCTTAGATACAAGTAAACCTATACATGTTTGGTGTCTACAAACTCGCACCGACCTGAGGCATCACATAGATACATCAGTTTTACCATATAGTGAACACTGTGAATAAAACATCCCAAAAACTATTGTGCTTTTTTTGCAGTTTTTCCACACTTGGAATTTTTTTGCTGTTTTCCAGTACAATATATGGTAAAACCTATGGTTTCATTTAAAAGTACAACTCGTCCCGCAAAAAAACAAGCCCTCATATGGCAAGATTGACGGAATAATAAAAAAGTTACGGCTCTCGGAAGAAAAGGAGTAAAAAACAAAAACGCAAAAACGGAAAGTGCCCGGGGGCTGAAGGGGTTAAATCATTAAAATAATTAAGTTTCTTTTTTTTTAAGAAATTATTTTGTGGAGAGCTTTGCATTTCACTTTATTATATTTACTTGGTTAGTTCTTGTGTATTATATGTGTAGACCCTAAAAACACCACACCCATACCTTGTGAATATTTAGGCTCCAATATCCCTGTAGGAACCTTTGGTTTCACATGCAGAGTTTTTTATGCAGCATAAATGGAGGAAATTGCATTTTTTTGCTCTTTCTATTCACAGCTTTTCAGTCGTGAGGGCACTGCCTCTGCCTATTGACTTTTAAGGGACAAATGTAACCATGAACCATGAAAGCCTTTTTAAAGTAATATCCCATTTGTCTCTTAGCAACTTTCTCCCCAAGATGAGGTCATTGTAACTTGGATCATCCTAAGATCTAGCTGCTGTAAAGCAATCTTAGTGTGCACTGTTTCCTAACAGTGTGTGGAGGGAAATATAACAAGTCATTTATAGATGAGGAAAGTGAAATTTGCATGATGAACACAATGGTTGCCTCACAGGGTTGTATAGTGTTAGGAATGTGCACACTTTCATCAACCATTAAACTGCTCCTACCACTTGGAAGAACAGTTGTCATATCAAAATATTCATGTGGCTGGAATATTTATTTCTTACCCTGATTGCATTATTTTGGTTATGTAGTTATTTGTTTATTGGTACATATCTTTCTGATTTTTATCATTGTTAATTTTTGCACACTTGAGTGAGGCTGTTATGTCAGATATTGTCACTTTGCACCTTGTACAAATTTGAATTAGTAATTTTGCACTTTTCACACTGGCTACTGCTGCTTTGTTAGGTTGAGGCCACATGGTGATTTCTGCGAGTGCTCGCATGACACCCTGCTCACGCTGGCAGTACAGCGGGAGCCGAGTGTCATGCGACTGTGGTCCGATCATGCGATCAGACCACAGTTGCGGAGGGGCGGGCCGGCGCTGCAGAGGGGAGGGCGGGATTTATCCCCTATCTCCTCCGTTGTCAGCTGATGCGAGAATTGCACTGCTCTCGAGTTACACCGGTGTAACGCGAGAGCAATGCGATGTTTCTCTCGCCCCATAGACTTGTATGGGTGCGAATGGAACAAAATCGCATTCCAGCCGCAGCATGCTGCGACTGTTTTCTCGGTCCGATTAGGGCTGAGAAAACAATCGCTCACGGGAGCTGCCCCATAGAGTAATATTGGTCCGATTCGAATGCGATTTTTTTTAAAAATTTTTTTTTATCGCATTCCACTTGCTCCATATTACTCACCGTGTGTGCTGACCCTTAAGGCCACGTCTCACTAAGCGACATCGCTAGCGACATCGCTGCTGAGTCACATTTTTTGTGACGCAACAGCGATCTTGCTAGCTATGTTGCTGTGTGTGACATCCAGCAACGACCTGGCCCCTGCTGTGAGGTCGCCAGTCGTTGCTGAATGTCCTGTACCATTTTTTGGTCGTTGCTCTCCCGCTGTGAAGCACACATCGCTGTGTTTGACAGCGAGAGAGCAACGATCTGAATGTGCAGGGAGCAGGGAGCCGGCTTATGCGGACGCTGGTAACCAAGGTACACAACGGTAACCACGCAAAGAGCTTTGCTTGGTTACCCGATATTTACCTTGGTTACCAGCGTCTGCAGCTTCTAGAAGCCAGCTCCCTGCACACCTAGCCAAGGTACACATTGGGTAACTATAAGCAAAGTGCTTTGCTTAGTAACCCGATGTATACCATGGTTACGAAGCACAGCGTCGTTACACGGGTCGCTGGTGGCTGATCTCTGTTGGAGATCTGCATGTTTGACAGCTCACCAGCGACCATGTAGCGACGCTCCAGCGATCCCTGCCAGGTCAGATCGCTGGTGGGATCGCTGGAGCATTGCTTAGTGTGACGGTACCTTTAGACTCATTTCTGTTGTTTCAGGGAACAATACATGTACATTGGCCACAATGAGCAGCCCCTGACTCTATCTTTTGTATTGAAATGAGCCTATCTAAAGGTCATTGTGAAGGGAGTAGAGCAGGATCACCCATTGTGATTGGTGGATCCTGTGTATAGAAGTGTTACCTGTCATTGTACGCCTGCCTCCGCTGATAAAGAGCCTTGCTGAAAACTCATCCTAAGGCCTCTGTCACACATACGTGAAAATCACGCAGTGCCACGAGACACGTATTTTCCCTTCGTGTTGCGTTTGGTAAGTACGTGTTTCCGGTACGTGCGGGCCATGTGTGTTCTACGTGTGCTATCCGCGATAACACACGGAGAAACTGTAATTTGATTACTCACATGGTCCTTGCTGCTGTCCAGGTGTCATGATTCGCCTCCCTATCCACATGGCTAGGGGGCGGAGCCTTCTCTCAGGCCTCACTTCCGGCCCCTGGATGCCTTAAAAGCTGACACTTCCAGTGAACCAGCGCCGGCTATAAGATTAGCTCTGCTTTGCCTGTGATTGCTGGTCCTGTGAGTGATATCCTGATCTGTCTGTTCCTGTGCCCCCCGTGCCCTTGTCTGTGTTCTGTCCCCTGGTCGTCCCTCCTGTCCTGTGTCCCCCCTCCTATTCCCCACTCTGTTGCTTCCTCCGGTACTGACCTTGGCCTGACTTTGACTCCGCTTTGCTCGTCCCTCCGGTCCTGCTTCTGCCCGTACGGTGTTTGACCCAGCCTGTGTGACTATTCCTTGCATGCTCTGCAGCTCTGCTTCTCAGCTGTGCTGATTAGGCAGTGCATGAGAACGCTGTGCATTTCCTCCCTGGTTCTCATTGCTTTGTGTAGTGTCGTCTGCTACAGAGCTCTGGCTCCCCCTGGTGGCAGCATTACACCAGGGTACTGATCTTTGGCTCCAGCCCCGCCCACTCCTCGCTGATGCTGCTTCCGGCCGAGCAGAGGGGCGGAGATTAGCGCCTGTGACATCACACCCACCTCTCCTTAACACGCTCATAATGAGCGGCGGTCACCAGCAACTGTTTGCAGCGGAAGATTCTGCAGGGCTGGTGGAGGTGAGTATGTGGTTTTTTTTTATTTTAAAATGACACGTGTTTCTCCGGCGCGTATCACACGGGACCGCATCCACACTACATCCGTGTGGTACAGGTGCGGGCTGTGTGACACCCGTGATGCCAGACACACGGACACACGTAAGTACGGAACGGACACACTTTCCGTTTCAAACTACTTCTGTGTGTCCAAACCATTAGGAATACATAGGTCCCCGTGTGTACGTGTCTCCGGTACGTGAGAAAACTGTCAAACACGTACCGGAGGCACGAACGTGTGACAGAGGCCTAAAGGGATCGGGAGAATGTGTCTGAAATAGGTTCATGTTCTGAAGTGAAAATTTGCAAGATTACAAATGTTGTGTTTTTAATAAAGAATATGATATGAAAAAAGCAAAATAACAAACACATTGGCAAAATAAAAAAAAGATGTTATACAAAAACCTGATTTAAACAATAGATCATCTTCCAATGCTAGGTTACTTTTAAGGTTAAAGTCATGAAGTTTGAGGCAAAACTGTAAGTAACTGAGCCTCGGCAGCTGCACAACTCCTACTCTCATTTCTGAAAAGGGCTAAAGTCATCACATCTATAGCCCGTATAGGCTAGGACTAATGATGAGGGAGTAGTACCATGCTTGGGTGCTCCGTACTCATAACGACCAGTTGGATGCTCGGATGGGTGCGACTCGAGTACCTGAGTATAATGGAAGTTATTGGGGGACTTAAGCACGTTTCCAGAAGATCTTCCGGAAAAATGGTTGCGTTGACTTCCAGGAGAGCCCGTCTGAGCGTCTGTCTGCTCGTTATGAGTACCAGGCACCCAAGCATGGTAGGGCTCACTTATCACTAATTAGAATACCGTTCAGGACCTTTTTTTACTTGCATTTTGCAAAGTGACCTAATTGTTCACATTGTATTTGTATTTCCCTTTTTTCTGTTCTGTCATCTGGCAGATCTGTCACATGATGGACACCAGCCTTACAGACCCCTGTTACTTTATTGGGTTCCATCATGATAGCCACCATTTTAGTGGAAAAAATAGTGTACATATATTTTAGTTTCATTTCTGTTTACAATTACCTACAAATATAATTACTAAACACTATTATATATTTTCAACAACCAGTCTGTGGCTGTTTTTTCCATTGTATTAGTCAAATCGTCAAACGCATCCATTTTTTTTTCTGGATGAGATTTGATCAGTATTGTCATTCATATGTCGGTGTCGTTTTACATGCGCATAACATCTGTTTTTTTTTATAGTAAGGCCTAAGCCACTCGGCATGAAAATCGGTGCGAGTGGAATGCGATAAAAAATCACATTCCACTCGGACCAATATTAGCCTGTGTGCCAGCGCCCATTAACGATTATTTTCTCAACCCTAATTGGACCGAGAAAACAATTGCAGCATGCTGCGACTGTAATGCGATCTTTGTTTCTCTTGCACCCATTCAAGTCTATGGGGCGAGAGAAAAATCACACTGCACTCGCGGTACACCGGTGTACCGCGAGTGCAGGGCGAGAATGGCAAAGCCGGCTACAGAGGAGAGAGGGAGAGAAATCCCTCCCTCCTCTCCTCAGCGCCGGCCACCGCCCTCCACAGCACCTGCCCGCCCCTCCTCAGAGCCGGCCCAACCCCCACAGCTGAGGTCCGCTCGCACGATCGGACCTCAGTCACAGGGACACTCATGACACCCGGCTCTGCTGTTCTGCCAGCGTGAGCCAAGTGTCATGCAAGGGATCGCAGTAATCCTAGTGTGGCCCCAGCTTAACAGTTTTTACAATTCACAAGACCAAATGCAGCTTTTTATGTTAGAGAATTGTAATGTATCTGTAAATATCAGATTGTGTAGGGATATTCTGTGTGTTTTTGTGGACCCAGAATTGAATAGACGAACAGTGCAGCTGCAGTTATGTTTATCCTGCAGACATTCGGGGTGTGTGAATAAAGGTCATCCGATCAGCCCCATGGAATAACGTTGGTCCTAGTTTTTTCATGGACAGCATGTGGACAGAATATACGATCATGTGAACATAGCCTCAGGCAGAGAGGAAACAATGTTCTTGACGTTTTGTTCATAGCTGACCGGTCCAGCCTACAACCCTGAGATCATATTTCTCCCTTGAAGTTGATATATGACCACAACACAAATGTCTTTTTATCTTTGTATCTTCATGTATATCATTCTGAAATCTCTTGCTTTCTAAAATGAGTGTGAGTAAATCTATGTTTGCATTGAACTAATGCCTATAATCAGTGCATGGTGTTAAACCCCCCCCCTTTCCAAAAAAAAAAAAAACAAACTTCTTTTTTCTATTCTTTTATCCATAGTACTAACCTATTCTTATGGTAAATCCCTAGCCATAGCCGATACTTTTACATCCCAGTTTTTGGAAAGGACACAATCCTATTAGCCACAGTGGGGGGCTGATAGGGTTCACTGGACTGTATCTTATGGCTTTAATCAATAAACTGAATTACATGATGGTTTTAAGAATGTTTCCACCTCTTATGCATATGTTGATGTCATATCTTATTTGCTACCCATATGAGTAACAGCGTATCAGGAAAATGGATATAGAAGATTCCTCTGGTTCATAGCCAATGATGCAGTAAAGTGGACAATGAGATGACCAATTGCATGTAATTCATTGACCTGAATCCTAAGAGGCTTCAGATGTTTAATTCACTTTAGTGCTGCAATGCCTACTGAGTTATTGTGTGCACCAGGCATATGCACTACAAAGGAGACCTGTGCGGGCTCTGGGGGCGACTTCCTGAGACCACTAATGCCAGTAGGCTAGCTCATTGCTCTTTGTACAGATGCTAAAGGCACAAGACGTATGAGCCCCTCTCT
The DNA here is from genome assembly GCF_048569485.1 of Anomaloglossus baeobatrachus. Lineage (NCBI taxonomy): Eukaryota > Metazoa > Chordata > Amphibia > Anura > Aromobatidae > Anomaloglossus > Anomaloglossus baeobatrachus. Next base: position 362,331,322 of record NC_134356.1, read on the forward strand.
ATACGAATACAATGGGAACGCTAATTTTTATGCTGAACCAGTTGATTAAAAATTCAGTGACACAGCACAGCCGTTCAGGGACAGATTGTACGTTTGGAAGCTCTACATATGTGTTAATTTTCAGGTGCCCCAACAATGTGGAATTAGGCAGCGTTATGCTACTAGGAAGATAGGCCAATATGATGCCAGATGTTCTAGATTTCTACCACATTCCAGATTGGGTGCAGGTTTGTAGTTGTGAAAGTAATCCAGCTCATCTGTGGCAGCAACCGACATGCAAGGATCAAACACTCTGAAACATGGAAAGTCTTTGAAGAGAAAAAGGGATCCAGCTTCCGGAATATGGTAACACAATTCTTTGAAGATTCATTCCATTAAAACCACGGGTTTTTCCAATACATATCACCGTATGTTTAGCCCGAGAGCCCAGGAATTGGCAACACGTTTCGAATGCTGACTGTGTACATTGTGATGCCTCATTGCTGATTCCGGGACTCCCTGGCTCCACATATTATGGTATTATGTGTTGGAAAAATCTGTGGTTTTAATGGAATAAAGTTTCAAAGAATTGTTTTACCATATTCTGGAAGCTGGATCCCTTTTTCTCTTCAAAGGTTCTTTGTAGCTCTGCACGTGCATCTTAATTTATCTGTTCTTGACTGTAAAAAATTGATACTTCTGAATTCTAGAGTATTTTGTATGTATTTTGTAGAGTACCGATGGTGAGATGTCCTCAGATGCACCACACATGTAAGGCTACACCTTATTGAAGAGTTTTGTGGCCTTCGGTTAGGGATCACATAAAAACCAATAGTAAATTCTTGACAATGTATTTTATAGCATGAGTAACATTTTAAAGGAGTTGGTAAAACATGCCTGGCTTCTTCCAAACTCAGCCCCAGCTCTGTGTACAGGTTCCGGGTGTTATTGCAGCTTTCCTGGAGTAGACTGGAGTGGTGCTGCTTGTGGAGTGACATTAATATTAGGATACAGATGCTTTGTGGATAGCAGGACAGCTGAAGTGGCCGCAGGGGGAAGAGATGGCTTTCTTGCAGCCGATGCCTTTCACTGTTTTGACTTCAGATTAGTTTTGCAATTTATCACTATAAACAGCTGCCATCCTTATATGGTGCCGTCTCTTTCTTGGGTTATTCTGAATACTATGTGAGAATACCTTACATAGACACTTGGCGTTCAAGAATCTCACAAGTATGTACCAGGCTAGTGTCATTAGAGCATACCACTGTGTAATCTGCCTGGCAGATGAAGAATCAGTAGTTTCGTTTTAGAATAAATAAGAACCAATATCAATTTATTTCCTTAGTGTAGATCAAATACCGGTAGGACTATTACACCGTTTTCAGACACAACAACAAAAGTAGTAGATCATGGGATCTAGTCCCTCATTGTCTTTTGACCTCAGTCGGTTTAATTGGGCAGGAGCCCTAAGAACCGCCTAGTACGTCCCAGCATCCATGTGCCTTTTCTTTGGATTACCTGACCTAGCGCTACATCATTGTTGCAGTGTAACGAACATTAGGCCAGCTAATCAATCAAAGTGCCATGGATGCCTGCCAGAGACTACTGACTTGGTCCTGCAAATTGACTCACACCAGCTCTAGGTAGATGTGGCTACACTAAACTTAATTTCAGGTCCCTTGAAGTAATGCTTATCGCCGGTGGTCCTCCACAGCTGGCATATACATACAATCACAATCCTTCTCTTGGAATAATAATTGCATCATAGCACACATAGTACAGTGCCAATAATTACATTTTTTTTCTACCCGTCTTAGGGATTTACCTTTTAGATTCTAAGCTTTGGTGTTGTCAAGACAAGCCAGAATAACAATGAGACACAACTTCACTCTAGTCTATGAGAAAACACCGTACTACAATGTAGCAGGCAAACACAGGTCTTGTTTTTGCCTGTTTGAAGTTAATTACCTCTGAACAATTTATGCCGTGCAAAAGTATAATTTTTCTTACCTTTCTTGAGTAAGAGATCAGCAGGTCTGTGACAGTTCAGATGACAGGTCTCATTAGGCCTTAATAAGCACATTACTAGCAATGCAAATATTTTCTGTCCACATGGAAAATCAAATAAGGGTGAGAACAAGCCTATTCTTTATAATTTGCATTGCAATACCATTGTTTTATAAGGACCATACAGGTAATTTTCTAATTCTACCATTAAAGCTTTTTATTATAAGATTCTGAGACCTGCACCAAAACTGTGAGGGTACGTTCCCACAATCAGTGTTTGAAGCGTTCTGGACGCAGAGTGTTTTCCCTGTGTCCAAAACACTGCATTGTACAGTACAAGCACAGTGGATGGATTCATAGAAATCCCATGCCCACTGTGCTTCTTTTCTACCTAGCGTAAAGTGACATGCGGCGCTGCTTTCTGAGCCGCAGCATATCAATTTATACTGTGGAGATGCAAAACCTTGATTGTGGGCACGGACTTTGCGTTCTCCCGCGGAGAAGGCTAGCATCTATGCTGGAGGGAGGACACTGCGTCCAGAACACTGAGTCTCTGGATCATGGGAATGGGCAATAATAATACATCAAAAATTACTAAAATGAATCATTTGCATACAATACCTAACTACACAGTCTCATAAACTTCTTACTGGCTAATATAGATCATGGAACTGGCTTGTGAACTCAGAAGAAGGATATCATTCACATGACCCTTCGCTAAAGGTTAGAATGGACCAGTGAGAGAAAGATGGCCACTTTATATTAAAAGTTTCGCCTCACCAACCGTTTTCTCCCAGATAAAAAAAAAATGTCTTTAGAGAAGTCCTACACCCTTCCTACGTATACTTATACCTAATTTTCCTTATTGTTAGCATCAATAAAGATTTACCTATATGTCTTCACTACATTTAAATGCATCTGTGCTTTAGTACCAGACACAACTAATAGACAAGTTAGGCCCTGTTTCTTGGTTTTAAAAAAGGAGAACTTTACAGTAATTTCATGCAATTGAGAATTGATCCCGATATTTTTACATGAATGTTAACTCTTTGTATCTGATATAACATCATTAAAAGCATTATTTATTCTGGGAGAGTTATGATAAAGCCAGGTGTGGAACTACACCGTGTGCATAATTATTAGGCAAGTTCTATTTTAGAGGATGTTTTTTTATTATTGGTCAACAACTATATTCTCAATCAACCCAAAAGACTCAAAAATATCAAAATTTAATATTTTTGGAAGTTGTAGTGGTTTTTTTTTTTAGATTTGGCTATCTTAGGAGAAAATCTGTTTGTGCAGGCAACTATTACTGTGCAGAATTATTAGGCAACTTAATAACCAAATATATTTCCATCTCACTTGTTTATTTTCACCAGTTAAACCAATAGAACTGCACAAAATTTAGAAATAAACATTTCTTACATACAAAAAACAAAACCCCCAAAAATTAGTGACCAATATAGCCACCTTTCTTTATGATGACACTCAACAGCCTACCATCCACAGATTCTATCAGTTGCTTGATCTGTTTACGATAAACATTGCATGCAGTAGCCACCACAGCCTCCAAGACATTGCTCCGAGAGGTGTACTGTTTCCCCTCCCTGTAGATCTCACCTTTTATGATAGACCACAGGTTCTCTAGGTGTTTCAGATCAGGTGAACAAGGGGGCCATGTTATTATTTTTTCATCTTTTAGACCTTTACTGGCCAGCCACGCTGTGGAGTAGTTGGATGCATGTGATGAAGCATTGTCCTGCATGAAAATCATGTTTTTCTTGAACGATACCGACTTCTTCCTGTACCACTGCTTAAAGAAGTTGTCTTTCAGAAACTGGCAGTAGGTCTGGGAGTTAATCTTCACTCCATCCTCAACCCGAAAAGGTCCCACAAGGTCATCTTTGATGATACCAGCTCATACCAGTACCCCACCTCCACCTTGCTGGTGTCTGAGTTGGAGTGGAGCTCTCTGCACTTTACTGATCCAGCCTCTGGCCCATTCATCTGGCCCATCAAGAGTCACTCTCATTTCATCAGTCCATAAAACCTTTGAAAAATCAGTCTAAGGCCCTGTGCGCACTTGCCGGTTTTTCCCGCGGATTTCCTGCAGAATTGCTGCATGTTTCGCTGCAGAAAATGTTCATAACATCTCTGCAGAGATTCACCAGCAAAACCTATGGGAGAAAATATGCTGTGCGCACTATGCGGAATTTGACAGCTGCATGTTTTGCTGCGGGATTCCCGCAGCAAAAACAATTGCATGTCACTTCTTTTCCGCAGGTCCCTGCGGGATTTCACTCCATTGACTGCAATGTAATCGTGAAATCCCACAGGGAAATGATGTCATTACAGGAAGAGGAAGCGGAGCAGAGAGTAAACACACACACATCACACACAGACACAGACATAGAACACACACACATCACTGACACAGAATACACACACATCACACTCACACACAGACATTTAGAATACACATACAAATCAAACGGAAATATAGAAAAAAAAACACGTGGGCTCCGCCGTATTTTTACCTTCCAGCCGAGGTAAGCACACAGCGGCGGCCCGGTATTCTCAGGCTGGGGAAGGCGGGGGGCAGGGTTAATGTCCCCCCTCCTCCTGCAGCTGAGCATATCAGCCGCAGCTGCCCCTGGACTGTCGCATCCATTATGCGACAGTCCCGGAGTGTCCTCGGCTCTTCCAGATGCCGTGATGCGGTGGCTATCCAGGTAATAACGAGTTAATAGCAGCGCATCGCCGCCACTGAGTCCAGGCTTGATCATGGCAGCGTCTGTGTGACAGCTGACATGATCAACCTGTAAGTAAAGTGAATAAACACACACCCCGAAACATCCTTTATTTTAAATAAAACACAAAAAAGCCTTCTCTTTAACCCCTTTATTAACCCCCCAAACACACAGCTCCGGCGTAATCCACGTCTTGCGCTGCTTGCATCCAGAAGCGAGTGACACAGACACAGGCTGATTGCAGCCTCGCAACGAGACAGCAGAGGTAATTTCCACAGGGCATTTCCCACTGCCGGTAATGTGAACTCACTACCGATCTGTCCCCTATCTGTCTATCCCTCTATCGATTCTTCTATCTATTTGTCTATTTATCTATCTATCTATCTATCTATCTATTTCAGAAGGAAATGATTTTTTTTTTCCAATGTGCTTTATTGCATTGAATGCAATAAACCACATGTACCAACCCGCACGTGGCAATACTGCGAACAATACCGCGGTAAAACCGCGGCAAACCGCAAGCGGTTTTCGGGTGCGGTTTGCCGCGTTTTTTTACCGCGGGTGCGGTAATCTTTCAGTGCCTGCGGAATTTTCTTGAGAAAATTCCGTTTTCCAGTGCGCACAGGACCTTAAGATATTTCTTAGCCCAGTCTTGACGTTTTATGTTATGTTTCTTGTTCAAAGGTGGTCGTTTTTCAGCCTTCATTACCTTGGCCATGTCCCTGAGTATGGCACACCTTGTGCTTTTTGATACTCCAGTAACGTTTCAGCTCTGAAGTATGGCCAAACTGGTGGCAAATGGCATCTTGGCAGCTTCACACTTGATTTTCCTCAATTCATGGGCAGTTATTTTTCGCCTTTTTTGCCCAACACGCTTCTTGCGACCCTGTTGGCTATTTGCCATGAAACACTTGATTGTTCGGTGATCAAGCTTCAAAAGTTTAGCAATTTCAAGACTGCTGCATCCCTCTGCAAGACATCTTACAATTTTGGACTTTTCAGAGCCCATCAAATCTCTCTTCTGACCCATTTTGCCAAAGGAGAGGAAGTTGCCTAATAAGTAAGCACACCTTATATAGGGTGCTGATGTCATTACACCACATCCCTCCTCATTACTGAGATGCACATCACCTGATTTACTTAATTGGTAGTTGGCTCTCAAGCCTATACAGCTTGGAGTAGGACAACATGTATAAAAATTATCATGTGATCAAAATACTCATTTGCCTAATAATTCTGTACACAGTGTACAGACATTACAGCACAGGATCGCAAATAATTATTCACCCTTTGAGGTAAAACATTTTTTAAAAACAGGCAGGGAAATGTTTTACCTCACAAAAGAATCAGCTGTGATCCTGTGCTGTAATAGCTGTATACTCTGTTTTGCTTCCTCCCCTGCCCAGGAGATGTGGTATGATCAGACCATGTCCCTGTACAGTCAGACACGGCCATTACACAGTACACACCAGGGACACATACTGTATATAAGATTATCTTAGCAAAGGAACATTTTTATTAAACTCATTCAATTGTGGAACTTATTATTATGCCAAGATCTATTGATAAAAATCAATTTTAAAATTAACTGTGATCGTGGGGAAAAAAAACCCTTTAAACACGGTTAAAATGGGTCCACCATTATAGCTAGAGATAGTAAAAGATTATATAGCGACGTGGAAAACCGTGGGTTGAATCCACTTTCATCCAGCGCCTTTCCGCAGACCGTTGCCGGGTCACATGTGCATCTCTTACTGATGAGTAGAGATGAGTGAACCGGTCCCGGTTCGGCTCGAGGTCGGTTCGCCGAACGGAGGTCCCGTTCGAGTTCGGCTCGTCGAACGTTCGACGAACCAAACTGCATAGGAAACAATGGCAGGCAATCACAAACACAGAAAAACACCTAGAAAACACCCTCAAAGGTGTCCAAAAGGTGACAAACAACTCACAACACAACACAAACACATGGGAAAGTGACAAGGACATATACTCATGCGAAAACAAAACAGCTGGACAAGGAAAAAGAGGAGGACACACAGATATAGGCATGGCACTCCCTTCTAAAATCATGTAAAACACCGCAAGGTGACTCCAAGCGTAGTCTCCCTTTTTTTCCAAAAATTGGGCCCCACACACACCCACCCCTTCAGTGGCAGCAGTTGTGCCCCAGTTGTACAATTCACAGCTAGATTTGCATCAAGCACATTCAAAAATACGCCATTCTTATCCGTCCCCAGGATGACACCGGGGTAGGTAGCAAAGTCTTTCGTGATCCCAGCTCTGTTCATCTTGGCTTCTTTTAAAAACACAGCAAGCAAGGGTTACTCCAAGCGGAGTCTCCCTTTTTTCCAAAAATTGTGCCCCACACACACCCACCCCTTCATTGGCAGCAGTTGTGCCCCAGTTGTACAATTCACAGCTAGATTTGCATCAAGCACATTCAAAAATACACCATTTTTATCCGTTCCCAGGATCACACCGGGGTAGGTAGCAAAGTCTTTCCTGACCCCAGCTCTGTTCATCTTGGATCATTTTTAAAAAACACAGCAAGCAAGGGTTACTCCAAGCGGAGTCTCCCTTTTTTCCAAAAATTGTGCCCCACACACACCCACCCCTTCAGTGGCAGCAGTTGTGCCCTAGTTGTACAATTCACAGCTAGATTTGCATCAAGCACATTCAAAAATACGCCATTCTTATCCGTCCCCAGGATCACACCGGGGTAGGTAGCAAAGTCTTTCCTGATCCCAGCTCTGTTCATCTTGGCTTCTTTTAAAAACACATCAAGCAAGGGTTACTCCAAGCGGAGCCTCCCTTTTTTCCAAAAATTGTGCCCCACACACCCACCCATTCAGTGGCAGCACTTGTGCCCTAGTTGTACACTTCACAGCTAGATTTCCATCAAGCACATTCCAAATCCACAAGCATTTACTCTCCCCAGGATGACACAGGGGTAGTACATTCCTTCTGGATCCATGACTTGTTCATTTTGATGAACGTCAGTCTGTCCACATTGCGCTTATCTGTCAGCACACACCCAGCAGCACTGAAGACACGTTCAGAGACAACGCTGGCAGCTGGACACGACAAAATCTCCAAGGCGTAACTGGATAGCTCTGGCCATTTTTCTAGATTTGAAGCCCAAAATGAGCAAGGCTCCATTTGCAAAGTCATGGCATCGATGTTCATTTGTAGATACTCCTGTATCATCCTCTCCAGCCGTTGACTATGTGTCAGACTTGATGTCTCTGGTGGCCTTGCAAAGGAGGGTCTAAAAAAATTATGAAAAGATTCCATAAAATTGCTGTTACCAGCACCAGATACGGTCCTACTGGTACGTGTAGACTGTTGAAGATGACGAGACCGTCCCATGTTTGTCAAGTTACAACTGGGAGATTCACTCCCTGCACCTGCACGGTTGTTTGGTGGAAAAGCGGATCTAAGATCGAGTAACAGCTTCTGCTGATACTCCTGCATACGTGCGTCCCTTTCTATGGCTGGAATTATGTCACAAAATTTGGACTTGTACCGGGGATCTAATAGTGTGGCAAGACAGTAGTCATCATCACTTCTAATTTTGACAATACGAGGGTCATGTTGGAGGTAGTGCAACAAGAAGGCACTCATGTGTCTTGCGCAGCCATGCGGACCAAGTCCACGCTGTGTTTGTGGCATAGAGGTGCTAACCGTTCTTTCTTCCTCTGACATCTCCCCCCAACCTCTTTCAACTGAAATTTGACCAAGGTCTCCCTCATCTGCTGAGTCTTCCATGTCCATGGACAGTTCGTCCTCCATTTCTTCATGTCCTCCTGCACCTTCCTCAACATCTCGCCTGCTACTATGCGCCCTTGTTGATCCCTGTCCCCCATGCTCCCATGCCTGGCGCCTTGGTGATGATGAACGTCTGGACCTTGGTGATGTTGTTGTGTCTTGCGCATATGAATCCTCCTGTAGTTCATCCCCTTCCTGTTGTCCCACCCCCTGACTCCGAATAGTGTTTAGCGTGTGCTCCAGCATGTAAATGACTGGAATCGTCATGCTGATAATGGCATTGTCAGCGCTAAACATATTCGTCGCCATGTCGAAACTGTGCAGAAGGGTGCATAGGTCCTTGATCTGAGACCACTCCATCAGGGTGATCTGCCCCACCTCTGCATCTCGTTGGCCCAGGCTATACGTCATGACGTATTGCACCAGGGCACGGCGGTGCTGCCACAGTCGCTGTAACATGTGGAGAGTTGAATTCCAGCGTGTCGCCACATCGCATTTCAGGCGATGAACCGGCAGGCCGAAAGACTTCTGGAGCGATGCAAGTCGCTCAGCTGCGGCGCTTGAACGGCGGAAGTGAGCAGACAGTTTTCGTGCCCTGTTCAGAAGGCCATCTAGGCCGGGATAGTGTGTTTAAAAATTGCTGCACGACAAGGTTCAACACGTGAGCCATACAAGGTACGTGTGTCACCTTGCCCAGGCGAAGGGCCGCACCCAGGTTTGCAGCATTGTCGCACACGGCCTTACCAGGCTGCAGGTTGAGTGGAGACAACCATTTATTAAACTCGGACCGCAGAGCTGATCACAACTCCTCAGCTGTGTGACTCTTATTCTCAAGACATGTCAAGCTAAAGACCGCCTGATGCCGTTGCGCTCTGCTGCCAGCATAGTAATGAGGGGTGCGTGATTCCTTCTGCGCAGTAAGAACGCTGGTGGCCTGACCAGGCAGGCTTGGGGCGGAGGTGGAGGACCCAGATGAGGTGGAGGATGCAGAAGCAGTGGCGGAACTTGGACAGACAGAGGATTGACACACAAGTCGTGGGGACGGCAAGACTTGTGCAGCAGACCCTTCACCATCTATCACCATAGTTACCCAGTGCCCAGTGAGCGACATGTAACGTCCCTGTCCATGCTTACTGGTCCAAGTATCGGTGGTGAAATGCACCCGTTCACACACAGAGTTTCTCAAGGAAGCGGTGATGTTGTGTGCGACATGCTGGTGTAGCGCGGGCACACCTTTCTTAGAGAAGTAGTGGCGACTAGGCATCTGGTACTGGGGCACAGCGACAGACATAAGGTCTCTAAAATCCTGTGTGTCCACTAGGCGGAAAGGCAGCATTTCGGTAGCCAACAGCTTACAGAGGGATAGAGTCAACCTCTTAGCTTTGTCATGGGTCGCAGGAAATGGCCTTTTATTTGTCCACATCTGAGGGACAGAGATCTGGCTGCTGTGTGTAGACGGTGTTGAGTAGGGTGTCCCTGGAAAAATGCAGGTTTGTGAGGAAAGTGCAGGCGGAGACATGATGTTGCCTTCATCCAAAGTTGGTGCTATCGATGTCTGAGAGAGCTGTACACACTCACTTGTTTCCCCTTCCAAACCAACTGACGACCTACCAAGCAAACTGCCTGTTGCGGTTACAGTGGTGGAAGTTGTGGGTGGAAAAACAGGTGTGACAGCTGTCCCCACAGTCCTAGAAGATGACGAGCGCGCGGATGCACTGGAAGGGGCAGGCGGTGGATGGTTCGCTCCGCTAGGCCGCATTGCAGCACGGTGAGCTTCCCACCGGGCTATATGATATTTATTCATGTGACGATTCATGGAAGAAGTTGTCAAACTGCTGAGGTTTTGACCTCTACTAAGAGAACCATGACAAATTTTACAGATCACATAATTTGGGCGATCTTTTTCTATGTTAAAAAAGGACCAGGCTAGGCAAGGCTTAGAGGCCATGCGACCTGTTGATCCACCCCGAATAATGCTCAGAGGCAGAGTGGTGGCTGAGGATGCAGTTGTAGACGTGCTACCAGTACTCCGACTCTGTCCAGGAAGGCGCAAGGTAACTTCGTCATCAGTTGCATCCTCCTCCACCACCTCTGTTGACCTCCTCGAGTGCCTGACTGTGGGTTGACAGTAGGTGGGATCTAGAACTTCATCATCAATTGTTGTGTTTGCACTCCCCTCCCCCTCAGACCGAGCCTCTTCTTGCCCTGACCGAATATTTAAGTTGTCATCTCAATCGGGTATCTGAGTCTCATCTTCATCAGTATGTTCCTCATTGTCTATAACCACAGGTGTTACAGTTTGTGACAAAGGGTCAACATTATGCTCCGAAACTTGGTCCTCACGGCCTGAATCAGAGTCACAAAGGTTCTGGGCATCACTGCAGACCATTTCCTGTTCTGTACTCACTGTAGCTTGGGAGCAGACCTCTGATTCCCAGGCTATAGTGTGACTGAACAGCTCTGCAGACTCAGCCATCTCAGTTCCACCATACTGTGCAGGGATGATGGAGACTTCAGAGCTGGGAGAAATCAAGTTTGATTGGGATGACAACTCAGAGGACTGGTGTTTTTTGGATGCGGTACTTGAAGTGGCTGAGAGGGCACTTGTTGGACCACTTGAGATCCATTCAAGCATTTTCCTTTTTTGGCCATCATCTACCTTTGTTTGTGTTGTTCGTGTCCGTAAAAAAGGGAGCACATCGGATTGTCCACGGTAAGTAGTAGACATCTTACTTTTGCTGGTAGATGGTCTATCTTCAGCAGATGATAATGGAACTTTGCCACCTTCCCCACGGACAAAACCTTTTTTGCCTTTTCCACCACGCCTCTTCCCCTTTCCACCAGCATCTGTCATTTTGCCACTCATGTTGATTGCGACAAGATTGTGGACTGAAAATGTGGTAGTAAAAATTGAGAGGTGGTGTAGATTGCAGTGGTGGTCTAGCTTTATTAACAGCAGAATAATAAAGAATAAATATCCCTGACAATTATTATTATTATTTATTATTATTATTTATTATTATAGCGCCATTTATTCCATGGCGCTTTACAAGTGAAAGAGGGTATACGTACAACAATCATTAACAGTACAAGACAGACTGGTATAGGAGGAGAGAGGACCCTGCCCGCGAGGGCTCACAGTCTACAGGGAATGGGTGATGGTACAATAGGTGAGGACAGAGCTGGTTGCGCAGTGGTCTACTGGGCTGAGGGCTATTGTAGGTTGTAGGCTTGTTGGAAGAGGTGGGTCTTGAGGTTCCTCTTGAAGCTTTCCACGGTAGGGGAGAGTCTGATGTGCTGAGGTAGAGCGTTCCAGAGTATGGGGGATGCACGGGAGAAATCTTGTACACGATTGTGGGAAGAGGAAATAAGAGAGGAGCAGAGAAGGAGATCTTGTGAGGATCTAAGGTTGCGTGCAGGTAGGTACTGGGAGACTAGGTCACAGATGTAGGGAGGAGACAGGTTGTGCATGGCTTTGTATGTCATGGTTAATGTTTTGAACTGGAGTCGTTGGGCGATGGGAAGCCAGTGAAGGGATTGGCAGAGTGGCGAGGCTGGGGAGTAGCGAGGGGAGAGGTGGATTAAGCGGGCTGCAGAGTTTAATGCAACTACGGCCCTTAAACTGGCAGGAAAAATTGCTAGTATAATGGCTTAGTTATCATGAGTTGGAGTGTGCAATGCAGGCAGAGGTGCTGCAAATGTCTTTGCACTAGTGGGACTATAGCAAAGTCCAATAGCCACGTTTAGGATGCCAGTAGGTACACTGAGTGTTTGCTAGTATAATGGCTTAGTTATCATGAGTTGGAGTGTGCAATGCAGGCAGAGGTGCTGCAAATGTCTTTGCACTAGTGGGACTATAGCAAAGTCCAATAGCCACGTTTAGGATGCCACTAGGTACACTGAGTGTTTGCTAGTATAATGGCTTAGTTATCATGAGTTGGAGTGTGCAATGCAGGCAGAGGTGCTGCAAATGTCTTTGCACTAGTGGGACTTTAGCAAAGTCCAATAGCCACGTTTAGGATGCCACTAGGTACACTGAGTGTTTGCTAGTATAATGGCTTAGTTATAATGAGTTGGAGTGTGCAGAGGACAGGAGGGTACAGTGCCAGGATTGTGGGGCTCTGGGTAGAGGAAAGGAAGCCTGCCTTTCTATTCCCTCCTAATAGGGAAATGCAGGGAGGAAATCCCTGACCTTTGCTACACAGACGCTGTCGCTGTTTTCAGGACCTGTCCCCTATGGCTCTGACCCTGCCGGTTTGAGCCCTTAAAAGGACTGATAGAAAGTGCTCTCCCTAAGCTGTCTAGTGCTGTGTATGGAGTGCATACAGCTGTATCGGCGATAGGACAAAGGACGGAGCTGCGACAGTGATGTCTGACACCAAAGACGCAGAAGAGATAATGGCGTCCTGGAGGAAAATGTCCGGTTTTATAATGCAGGGACATGTGACATGGACATCCTATCACACATGCCGTTGCTTCTCTGGCTAAAAGTCCACTTAGCTGTGTGTGTGTCTGGGATTGGCTGACATGCTGGCCCGCCCCACAAGACGCGCGCGCTTAGGGAAGGAAGACAAGGAAAAAAAAAAAAATGGCGATCGCCATTATAGAAACAGCAGTGATCTGAAGGCGCTGTTCCCGCACACTATACACTGAAATGTCATAATAGTGTGATTCACAGAGTGACTTACACTATTACAGCGGAAACCAAGCTAGGAATTAGCTGGTTTTTTGCTGCTAGAACCGTTCTCGAACGTTTCTAGAACTATCGAGCTTTTGCAAAAAGCTCGAGTTCTAGTTCGATCTAGAACAGGCCCCAAAATCACTCGAGCCTAGAACTGGAGAACCTCGAACCGCGAACCGCGCTCAACTCTACTGATGAGCTTAGGTAGATTTGGAAGCATTCCAATGAAATGATCTGTGTCTCAGTGTTTGAGTTTGGGGTTCTTACATGTATGTCTTAGACCTGTGGCTGCTCAGCAAGCTGAAACACAGCTAAGCCAGATGAGTGCTCCGAGGGGGTAATTCAATACACATAGAAGCTACTCATTGCTGCAACTCCCACTGACTTATTTTGGAGTTTTCTGCCAATCACATGCAATCATCAGGCATTGTAGGACAGTAATTCAGAGAGCGCCACCTGCTACAATGTTGTCATTGACACGCACATCAGTCATATTAAATACCTCTCTGATAAGTCACTTTATTCGTTCCATTTTGACAAATTGACCTGGGTATAGTATTCTCTGCAGGTACAGCAGAAAATATGGTGTTCGGGAGAGAGAAGGCCACCTTCATTATCTTCATCTTGTAGCATTCAAGTGATTTGCTGGTCATGCCTTCAGGTAGATTACATACCAGTAATGTTCTTTTGGATTTACATACATCTCTGAGTATCAGTTTTCACCTTTTACCTGAAGTTGCAACATTTCGCACCTTTTTCTTATTAAACGTGATTTCTATTGATTATTGTTTTTCCATCATCTTTGCAGCTATATGTAGTGATACATTCATTGTTTGTTACTGCGTAGTTGTCCATACATAGGAGGAGGCCACTGCACCCACACATTCTAAGTTTTATGAGAACCCATGGACACGTGCATTCACCATATTAAATGGTGAAAAAATTACATATTTGTAGAAATTCTTTGCTGTTAGCCATTAAATTGCTGATAAAGTACATTACACCTAATTGGCATATATAGCTACATCAAAATTACTCCCCAGTGTGATGCTAGCCACTACTTACGGGGAGTGTGGGCAGGAGCGTAGTCAGGAAAGCCGGGGTCTGTTAACAGGAGGACAGGTATAAGCACAAGAAGAAAACAGAGGCGTAGTCAGGGCAATATCTAAGGGTCAGAAGTCCAGGAGAGTACGTAAGAAGTTCAGGGGGAAAGCAGAGACGTTGTCAGGTAATGGTCCAAGGTCAAACAGGCAGGAAGTCATGACAGGAACAGGGAGTGGACAGAGAGGAATCAAATAACAGTCCGGGGTCAGAGAACAAAAATCAGAACAGAGACACACACCAACAGCACAACTGCAGAACCAGAAAATACAACTGGCGATGTCCTGGACGAACATGCTCAGTAAAGCAGCCTGAGCAGTTACCAGGAAGGTGGGACACCTGAGTAATCAGCATCAACATGGATTCCTGTGCTGTTAAACACACTGCTAGCTAGTAACACGGAAAGTGCAGCAGAGCATCTTCAAAGGCAAGATGCTCTGCAGAGCGGAATCGTGACAGGTGGAACACCTGAGTAATCAGCACCAACATGGAATCCTGTGCTATTAAACACACTGCTAGCCCAGTAACACAGGAAAGTGCAGCAGAGCATTTCCAAAGGCAAGATGCTCTGCACAGAGGAATCGTGACACCCGGTTTACTGTTATCTGTATGTGTAAATGTGTATCTATGAGGTCAGAAAAGATGCACATATTTGTAGAATAATAATGTGCTCGAATAGATTTGCAGAAGATCTGATACATATGAAATTTTGGAGAAATACTTTTCACTTTCAGTATCTCTACAATTATCGCGCCATTATGCTGGGTTCTATGGGAGCTTCCAGTATAGCGCAAGCATGTAGCCGTTATATAAAGATGGACGTATTGTATCCTAGACAATTGAAAGTGCTGTCACAGGGAGCCACAAATTCTCCTTCCAATAAGTGTTATTGCTCTACTGCATCGAAAAATTGCCGAAAAGGTAATATAGACTTGTGTGCAATGGAGCAGGAAGGGGATGCCTGGGAAATGAGTGTCTATTGTGTTATCTACTGGATTGTTGGTCTGAGGCCAAAAGATTAATGAAATGGTTCTCCAGGGATGAATGGACAACTAATGAGCAGATTGTCTTAACTTTGGAGACAGTGTGTATCTCCACACTTCGGTGTCTTGTACGCCAAGTATCCAGCCCTTAGCTGCTTCTTGTATAGTGAACTGCAAAGTTTTTATAAATGTATTATATAAAAAAGAACAGACAAGCTGATAAATAAGTAAACATTATTCTTGAAAATTACAAACTTACTTTAGCACATTGAGTAGAAATATGCACCACTCCGAACACTCAGCTAATATAAAGGAGCCAAGCCCTTGAGTACTGAGGAACATTTACAGAAAGTCTCAAAACCGCTCTTACTGCTTATCTCAAAATGATCTCTTAAAGGGAACCTGTCATCAGGAATTTGGCTTTCAACCTAAACGTTTCCCCCTCTGCAGCTCGTGGGCTGCATTCTAGGAAGGTTTTTGTACTTTTTGTGCCCCTTTTTAAACCAAAATAAACACTTTATAAACGTGTACCTTTCTGTTTGAAAATCTTGTTAATTTTCCATGGGGGCGGGCCGTGTGGCGTCCGTTGCTGTAGCTTACGCCGTCCCCCATGCTCCAAATCATGCCTCATAACGCCGCCCACTGCGCCGAGGTCCCGTGCACGCCGGGACACCTAGTGACGTGGTCGCAGGCACGAGAGTATGGGCGGCGCTGTGATTGCATCGCAAGTGCGCGCCCATACTCTCGTGTGCGCGCTCTCCCCTCTGTACGTCGCTCAGATCCTCTGCTTCTCCTGTGCTCCGCTCCTCCCATCTATTTCCTGCTGCAGGGTACGATGGGAAGGAGGTGACGTCGGGCCGGCGCAGAACGCTGGAGGCAGTGGGGGAAAGGGCGGGCACGAGAGTATGGGCGCGCACTTGCGATGCAATCACAGCGCCGCCCATACTCTCGTGCCTGCGACCACGTCACTAGGTGTCCCGGCGTGCACGGGACCTCGGCGCAGTGGGCGGCGTTATGAGGCATGATTTGGAGCATGGGGGACGGCGTAAGCTACAGCAACGGACGCCACACGGCCCGCCCCCATGGAAAATTAACAAGATTTTCAAACAGAAAGGTACACGTTTATAAAGTGTTTATTTTGGTTTAAAAAGGGGCACAAAAAGTACAAAAACCTTCCTAGAATGCAGCCCACGAGCTGCAGAGGGGGAAACGTTTAGGTTGAAAGCCAAATTCCTGATGACAGGTTCCCTTTAAAGTTATTCAGTATAAATATTACTGGAAGGGGTCATTTATACTGGCAGAATTATTGTGAAAACCGTTCAGAATGGTCTAAAATAACAAAAGAATCCATACTCGCGTATTCATCCCTCACCACTCTATTACCAACACCTTCAGGATCCCCTGTCGATCTCTACTTTACAGTCCAGTTATGACATCCGTGAGATGGACATGTGACCACTGCAGCCAGTCACTGTCTGTCACGGGTTGAGGACATCTTTGTCTGAAGCAGGAATTAGAGACCTGCAGTGGATCCCAGAGGCACATGACTGATGGACTAGTGAATTGCGCTCCTGGTAACCTAATAAATAAGACACCACACACTGCGTGACATGGATTAAAATTTTGGCCACAGCAGCCCTTTATTTTTTATAAGGAAAAACATCAACAAGAAAAACAAGATTATCGGCCCAGAGATGTGGTTGTTATAAATCCCAGCCCCATATCCCCCTCCGCCGTGTACACCTAGCTCAAGGGGGAATCTGGGTATACCCCTTGATCATTTTCCTTGTGTCCGCTGAGCTCCTCCCCAGGGACCCATCTATTCCACTGTCCACTGAGCTCCTCCCCAGGGACCCATATTCCACTGTCCGCTGAGCTCTGGCCCAGGGACCCCATTAAAAACATAATTCTCCAACCAACAAAGAGGGGGTTTAAACAACCACATCCCGCCAAGACTCGCTCTTGTGACACCTTACAAGAGTGAGTTCCTCCACAACTTAATGGCTCGTTCTACTCCTTCTTGTATTCCCAACATCCATATATCAATGCCAATGTCATTAAGATGTACCTTATCATCTCTCCAAAATTGTTCCTTTGTATTTTCAAGCATCTGGTGACGTATGGCCACCCCTCCGTTTTCCAACACAAATTTTGTTATTTTTTTATTAACCTTTATCCTTGTATTATTGATGCGAGCCACTGATCGCGCTGTTCTCCACATTTGTCTAGCTACTATATCCGACCAGACCACCACTGTTTCTGGGTAAGACCTCCATAAATTCAACATATCAAGCTTTATGTTCCTAACTAAATGTCTTGATGTTCTTATTGCTAAATCATTACCACCTAAATGGATAAGTAAGACGTCCGGGGGGCGGTAGAACTCCACATGATACTGGATTTCTTTCAACAGCTGATGCCACTGCATTCCCCTCTTTCCTATCCATGTCACCCGTGCCAAGGAACTGGGCAACCCCAACTGTTTGCCATTAGGCCTGACTGCTGCACGTAAGGCCCCCCAAAAAACAAATGAATGTCCCATGATCCAAACCAGGCATTGCTGTTCAGCTCAAACAAAAACAAAAAACACAATTATCAAACAATTGTCTAAATGAAGACACAACTACTATAAGATTACCAAAATGTACACATATATATACATGTACGCCATTTATAATAAATGCAATCTAATGTAACTCTTAAATCTGCTCGATTCCCATCTCCCGATTTTTTTAACTATGTCAGGCTCTAAGCCCCATCTAGCAGCTTCTGTGGCTGCTCCTATCCTAAATGAGTGTGAAGTGAATGCATTTGGAGACTCTCCCAATATTGTCAGGCATTTTTTAAGAACTGCTGTGAATTGAAATTGTGACAATGACTTACAATCCTCATGAATTAGTAATGAACCTTGGATATTTGGCCTTATTGAGACATAGTTTCTAAAACAGATGACCGGGCAGGCCCTGGAACCGCTTAAAGGAAACAATGTGATCCATTTTCCTTTACCCTGTTGATCAGTTTTTGACTTTGCCAGAAAACATTCCAATCTGTCTGTGTACTGATGCATGTCCTCAGCTTGTAGACCCCCACTTCTGGTGGAGCTACTCGACACTAACTCGCTGATTCTAAAAGCTCCAAAAAAGGCCAGTGTGAATGCACAACTAAAGAGTAACACTTCAAACGGACTGCTACAGACTCGGCCTAGTACACTCAGTATCTGCTGTAATAACTGGAAAGAAATCGGACACCGTTTATCTCTGGTCTTCTTACAACTTTTCCTGTAACCCTTTAGGGCCTGCTTAACTAAAAAATGCTTTGTGTAATCAGTGACGTCATGCAGCTTAAACCAAAAAGCTAATCCAGACATTTTACTATTAATACTGGACAATGAAGTACCGTCCACAAAGGCCCTGCTAATGTAAAATAACAACAAGGAAACATTGTCATGTACACTGGCATCATGTGCCACTAGAGCACACAAGTCTTCCCATTCCCTCCATGCTGACTGGTACCTCTGCCATGTGCTTACACCCACAGACCGTTCTATCAGAGCGTATGCGGTGTCACTGGCAGTGACCACAGAAAATCCGGACACTTCTTGCCTTGTACCTCTGCCATCGGGGCTAACGAACGGAATCTGTCCCACTGAAAACGAGACAGAGCATCAGCCACAGAATTACACACACCGGGGACATGCACAGCTGTAATCTGACAATTTGACTTTAAACAGCGCAGCACTAGATGACGCAGCAACGTAACAGGCAGGGAAGAAGCTGATTGTTTGTTGATGACTTCTACAACTCCCAAGTTATCACAATGAAATCTCACTTTTCGGTTTTGGAAAATATTGCACCAAATTTCACAAGCAACCACTATGGGGAACAATTCAAGGAGTACTAAGTTTCGTGTTAACCCCTTGTTTCTCCAACTCTCTGGCCACCTATCTGCACACCACTGTCCAGAACAATATGCACCAAAACCAGTTGACCCCGCTGCATCAGTGTGGATGTCTAGATCAAAATTTGAAACCGGTGGTCTGATCCACAATGACCTCCCATTAAACTCCATTAAGAACTGTTCCCATACCGCCAGATCGTCCTTTAATGTTCTAGCCAGCCGCACAAAGTGATGTGGAAAGGTTATGCCTGAGGTAGCTGCAGCTAGGCGCCTACAAAAAACTCTACCCATTGGAATAATGCGACACGCAAAGTTCATTTTTCCTAACAGCGATTGTAGATCCTTTAATCTGATCTTACGGTGAGATCTAGCTTCTCTGACTGCCTCCAGCAGATCACTGACCTTGTCATCCGGTAATCTGCACTCCATGGCCTCACTGTCAATCAAAATTCCTAAAAACTTGATAAGTGTAGACGGGCCTTCTGTTTTATCTGATGCTAACGGTACTCCGAAACGCTTAAAAACCGACTGAATCGCTGACAATAATGAAGCACAAACAAATGACTTTGGTGGACCAATACATAAGAAATCATCTAGATAATGCAGGACGGAACGCACGCCGGCTTCCTTCTTTACTACCCACTCCAAAAATGTGCTAAATGATTCAAACAAGGAGCATGAGATGGAGCAGCCCATGGGTAAACACAAGTCTACATAAAACCTTCCCTGCCACTGACAACCCAAGAGATGGAAGCTTTCTGGATGGACTGGTAAGAGTCTAAAGGCAGCTTCAATGTCTGTTTTTGCCATTAAAGCTCCTCTGCTGTACTTCTGTACCCATGCAATCGCTGTATGAAATGAAGTATACGAGACTGTGCAAAGTTCCTGATCGATTCCATCATTAACTGAGCTTCCATGAGGGAAGGACAGATGATGGATCAGCCTAAACTTATTGGGTTCCTTCTTTGGGACCACTCCCAATGGAGAGACTCTTAAGTTTTCTATTGGCATTTTGGTGAATGGGCCTGCCATGCGGCCCAGGTCAATTTCTTTGTTTAGTTTTGTGGAGACAATGTGAGAATATGTATAAGCTGAAGCAAGGTTACGAGAACAGGTTAATGGGCCTGAAGTAGATGGGATCTTAAAACCTTCTGAGAAACCCTCCCCCAGCAATTGTGCTGCTTTTCTATCTGGGTACCTGCTTAGATAGCCCACCATCTCCCCGAGTCTAATTGGGGTTTCCCCCTTTTTGGTTAATCTCTGCTGTTGGGGTTTTATTTCGTTTAAAGCATTTTGATAGGCTATGGTTTCCACTACAGAAGGTGCATTCATGTCTGTACCTGCATGTGTTTCCGAATCTGCACTGGCTATCATTGAACTGCCAGCAGCAACCTTTTCTGTTTGCTGCCGACAATCCGATTGCTGGTGATCTGCCGACATAGCCCTGAAAGGGCTGATTAACCCCACGTGGCGCTGTCATGAGACGCATCCATAAACCAATATCTTTGTGATCCCAACGAATCCCTTGGCGACCAGCCTTTCGTTGGCGAAACTGCTCATCATAGCGCAGCCATGCTAAACCTCCATACACACGGTGCGCCTCCCCGATAGAATTCATGTAACAAAATAAGGCAGAGCAATGTTCAGGAGTTTTTTGGCCTATTACACTTGCTAAGATGGCAAAGGCCTGGAACCAATTGGCAAATGTTTGGGGGATGAGACGATAGCGTCCTTCTTGTTCCTCTCTTTTTCTCTCATCAAACCTTACTCTATCCAAGTTATATTTTTCTAAGGGCAATAATGAAAATATTTCCACATATTCGTCGGCCCAAATCTTCTCCCTAACCTCCTGTTTCAAATGAATTCCTAGAGGACCCTCAAAACATACATATAATTCTCCTTTTGCTGCATCAGATAATGTAACCCCTTGTGAAATTACTGCGTCCTCCTGTGTCTCTGGATCAGCACACAACTGACTTACCACCTCCGATGTCCGGCGACCATTTCCACACCATGCAGCAATAGGAGAAGAAGTTATGGGTAAGCTAGACTGACTCAAAGCCTCCTTAACCCCTGACACTAATTGCTGTACTACTGAATTAAGATCCCATCCTACATTGCCGGGAACTGTACCCCCAACTGCGCCCACTGGACTCATTACAGGTATTGTTACACTAGATATAGGACAAGAAAAATTGTTCTCACCAATACCTGGCTGCGTCCTAGGTTGACCAGCCGTCCGTGACGTATTAGTTATAGTCTCTACAGCCCCTTCATTATTGAAGTGCTGCGTGCTGCTGCCCTCTAGTGGGGAGTTGTTATCTGTGTCATAGTCATTGTCTGGAATCTCTTCTGAGTCTTGTAGCTGTAGATTTATTGCCTGACTCACATCCTGAGCCGGCCGATGAAGTCTTTGTCTGGTTAAAGTACTTTTGCGCAGTTGTCTTTTTGGATTCCTACCACTCCTTGTGTAATGTGAACCCGGATCCGGAAAAGTTGTGTGTCCTAAGCCCATCCCCCCGTGTTGGTTTAGTTCCTGGGGTGAGGCCGTATGATGTCCTCTAGAATGATGCAAAGATTGTTGAGGAAGTTCTAAGGATTCATGGTGGGCTGTGGTCACGTCAGTTGTAGCTTGTGTGGCTGCTTCTCTGGCTGGCACCTCAGTAGAGCTGGACTTTCTCCTTGCACTTCTTGGTGTCTCTCTGGTTAGATGATCTGGCTCTTTTCTCTGTACCTTGTTCTTCTGGTACTGTAGTTTCCTTCCTGGTTTGTAAGAAGGATCAGAGGCCGTGCTGCGCTTTGCTCTTTTCCTAGAAGTAACAGAAGGACTTATGATCCTATTGTGAGTCCTATTGGCCATTTCAGAAGTTAGTCTCTCAGGAGGTCTGGATCTTCTTAAAGTTTGATGTTCAGAAAGTTCAGAAGGGACAGATGCTGTATCCCGGGCATTCTTCAGCAATTCGTCTAGCTGGGCCTGAATCCATTCGGGCCTACACGTCAAAGCCGCAGCCTGAACAGTCTTCAGCAAGGCATCCATACTGCTGGTTCAGTCTTTGAGTCCAGGACAAAGGAATGACACCTTAACATGGGACCTATTTCTTATATGGCCCCTGCCCCCCATCTCTCCTCCTGCTCGCTGACCCCCCACCACATTCCTTAGGTAAAAACCCCATCCCTTACTCCTTAACCCTTTCCTGGATCTATCACTGCCTCAGTCATGTACGTTACGGCTATCTGCCTTCACTCTGCTGGAACAAGAATGGTGTTGGATTTACATGGTGACTTTTTTTATCCTGTGTTATTTTAAGCAATTTTTTACAATATTTTTTGCCTGGCTGGACAATCCTTGTAACAACATAGTTGATGACTTACATAAAAAGTTTATTGGTGTAGTAATCTGCTAGTTTAGTAGTAATGGATCTTTGTTTGTTTCTCCACCCATCAATAAATTAGCATTATGTCATGTGAGTGCTATGCGAGAGTGGCATTTTCTCACCTAACCTCCGTATGCAATGCCTTTTTTTCTCCGCAACTTTTATTCCACAATCATTTACAGGACCATTTACAGTGCTCTGTGCTACAGAATGGTATTGTACCCATAAAAAGTGGACCGCATACAGATAATCTTTGTGGCGTCAGTAATTTTTTTTCGCACCCATAGACTTGCATCCGTTTTACGCGATCATTCGCAGTATACTGCAAGCTGAGGAAAAGAAAGCGCTGCCTTATTGAATAATATTAGTTCGAGTGCAATCTGATTTTTTTTTTTTTTTTATTGGCTTGTACTCAGCGTATATTTAGCCAGATATGAGAAAACCTTAACAAAGTTCCTACAATGAGTATTTGGTGAGTTGTTCATGGCAAAGATTTTCTGCACCTATTAACTATAGGGCCACGTTGCTGTTTTCATGCTTTTTTCTTGCTTCTTTTAATTAATAAAAGCAAGAAAAAGGCATCCCAGCAAAGTGTATGAGAATTGTGACTTGCTGTGCGCACGTTGCTTCTTTTTTTCCTTGCAGTTTTTGTTGCTGGATAAAGAAGCAGCATGTCAATTGTTCCTGTTTTTTTTCCTGCTTTTTTCACCAATTGACTTCAATGGAGTCAGTGAAAAATGCAAGATAAAAACGCATGTGTAATGCACACGTTGCTTTTTTTGTGTGTGAATTTTTATGTACATCACTGGGGTTTCCTTGCAGCCATTTCCTCATCTCGCGGTCTTTACAGCGGGACTTTGCTGAAGGGAACTCCTGTGACGTCACTGGGTGAATCGAGTTCTTGCCGGCGGATCACCGGAGTTTACTGCAGATCCGCCAGCATGAACTCTGTTCACCTTGTGTTGTTACCAGGGTTCCCTGCACCGAGGCCGCATATCTAGGACATTTACTCATCTCGCAGTCTTTACTGTGGGACCTTGCTGCAGGGAACTCCAACGACATAGGTGACTTTGTGACTTTATCTGTGAGGTGATCCTTACCACTGTAGTCAAATTTGTGGCCAACATTTCTGACACAAAATAAGCCAATTAACAGGAGGTGTAAACGTACACACAGTATTAGGCCTTGTGCCCAGATTTCTTTTTTTTTCATGCTTTTTTATGCTCATTTTTCCTTGCTTCTTTTAATCAATAAAAGCAAGGAAAAGCATCCCAGCAAAATCTATGAGAATCCTAACTTGCTGTGCGCATATTATTTAATTTTTCCTTGCAGTTCTTGTTGCTTGTTGTTTTTTCACCAAG
The DNA here is from genome assembly GCF_048569485.1 of Anomaloglossus baeobatrachus. Taxonomy (NCBI): domain Eukaryota; kingdom Metazoa; phylum Chordata; class Amphibia; order Anura; family Aromobatidae; genus Anomaloglossus; species Anomaloglossus baeobatrachus. The sequence goes on from NC_134356.1 coordinate 362,355,223, forward strand.
TGACTTTAATGGAGTCAGTGAAAAATGCAGGAAAAAACACATGGACACGTTGGATTTTTTTTCACATTACTGGTGTTTCCTGCAGCCATTTCCTCATCTTACGGTCTTTACCTTGGGACCTTGCTGCAGGGAAGTTCGGTGACATCACAAGGTGAATCGAGTTCATGCTGGCGGATCACCGGGGTTTCCTTCAGATCCACCGGCATGACCTCTGTTCACCTTATGCATCCCTGCACCTAGACTACATGTCAGCAGATATTTTCTCACCTTGCTGATTTTACCGCGGGAACTCCGATGACGTAGGTGCCCTGGTCTGTGAGGCGATCCGTACCTCAGTAACCTGGGGTCATTATGGTGACAACCCAGGGTTACTATGGCAGCAATTGTGTCCCTGTGATCACATTACAGGGACCTGATTGCCAGGGAGAGGTAAGAGATCCCTCTCTCTGCTTCCTGAATGCTGCTATCACATTGATCACAGCATTCAGGAAGTTAAACTGCCAGGAGCGTCACAGGCACCGGTCTGAGCAGAGAGATCCGGGTCCCGGTTGAAACATAAGCCGGAGACCCGGCGGCGATCGCAGGGATACAGTGCCTGAACCCCCGCGATCAGTGAAGACAGAATGGGGAGTGCACCAAAGATATAATTTAGGGATCAATCCACAAGCACATCCAGAACAACATATAATATAGAAGAAGAGAAAGCGGTTGTGCAAAAAAATGTGCGATCACCAAAGAGTATTTTCAATAAATTACAAAATCATTTTATTGTAGACAAAAGGCAAAGTACAAAAAATATCACACCATAAAACCATTTAAAAAAGCATGAGCTTAAAACAATACATCAGATGTCAAGGATATGTGACACCAAAACCCCATACCCTCTGGAAAATGAACAACTGAACCCTCAACTCAGTTGGAAAGACCACATAAGCAAGAAAAATGATGCCACAACAAGTAGTAATGAACTGCAAATCCATATGATAAAAAGGGTAACAATATACAAAGCAGATCAAATGCCCCCACTATATCTAAACAGAATAAGACTATGCACCTGAATTGAAAGCTTATATCCACAAATGAATAAATGCAAAGTGGTCAATAGATGCAGAGACAATACTACCTGTGACAGACACCAATGGGTCTGATTAAAGAATTGTATAAGAGGGATGGGGTGAAGACCCCACGCGTATCGCCACTGAAGGATGTGGCTTCCTCAGGGGAAAGTGTTCTGTACCTTTACTAGTGCCCTATTTATACATAGATATAATTAAATAATTGCTTACCAGCATGGAGATGGAGAGCCGAGAGCCTGCCTGAAATACTGCATTACCGATGGCGGCCGCCATGTTTGCCCACTTAACATCACATGATACAATAGTGTCACACCCAGGTAATGAATTGCACATGCGCGAGAAGGTAAAGCGCTATATAATTGGAGTAAGTCCCTCTGAGAATGAGCGTACTACTCCAAATGCATACAGATACGGTGATCAGAAGTATAATGATAAACTGCGCATGCGCTAGAGGCGTGAGGGCTACAAGAGGTAACTAAAGTCACTCCTTGAATCGGAGTGATGAACCCCCGCGGTCGCCATGATTAAAAAACGCACAAAATAAGCATGGAAAAAAAGTATGTGAAAAATCGCGCTAACCCAATAAAAAATTACCGTTTTTTTTTCCAGCTGCTTTTTCCTGCCAAATCAAGCGTTTTTATGTGCAGATTTTCTGCACATAAAAGTGCAACATGAACACATAGCCTATTAGGTCGAGTGGTTTTTGGGTTTTTTTACATGCTTTTTTTGGGGGGGGGGGGGGGGTTTGGTATCTCTTGTCTTCAATATGTTCGCTGTTTTTGATTTTTCTTGTTAGTTAGCTTTGATAACACTTTATTAATACAATCATGTGCAGATTACATATGTTTTTAGTGTGTTTCTGCTGTGAAGACGCAGTAGAAATTCATATGCCTTTTTTGCCTAAGGATTATCCTCATCTCATTCAAGTGTAAGTCCGCAAATAAAACGCATATTTATCACACGAGAAAATGAGATGTTGCAGATTTAAAATCCTACATCAGTTGGTTTACGCTGCATGGAAATGCACGGTGGCCATATTTCTAAGAGTACCATACATTTTGCTAGAACGGTAAAATGCAGTGAAACAAATAAGTGTCGTAATTGCACCAAAACCTCTTTATGAAAACTTAGCTTTAGGCATCTGCCAGAGTCTCCCATTAACATATACATTATGCTGGGAGCTTTTCCTCCCATATAAGAGGCCGTAATACATATGAACATAACCTTCCAGTATGTCCATGTACCCAGTTGGCTGCATTAATGTTTCTTAATTGCTTGATATTAGCCGTATACAAATGACCAGTTGTAGATGTGCTCTGCAGTGTGGTGATAACATTCAGTATGGAGGAAAGCCGTCTGACCGCAGCACAGATGTCAGCGTGACCTGCCGCCTCCTATTCATTCTAACATAACTTGTTTGGTCATTTCCATTTTCCTGGCTGAACTGTGCTAATTTTATATCCTGTTTATACAGAAAACAAGTGGATCTTAGGTTAAAACTACTATTCACATTTTTCTGCTACCTACATAATAGTTTTTGTTTTTCAAAAAGTGTTTATTAAATTACATTTTATTAATTTTTATTTTCTAATGTTTTCCTCTCTTTTCATCATCCATAATTCCCCGTCTCCCCCTTTTTTTTTTTTTCATTGACGTGTCTGTATTAGGCATTGTTTTATGCAAGACCAATTTTTACATTTTTATTATTTTTTTTTTTGCTTGCATTTAAATTATATAGAAAAATGAAATTTTATATCTATTTCTCTTGTATATTTTTCATGTTATTACGGTTGTTTGGAAATTTGTGGGATTTTTGTTACATGTATGTAAGTACATGTATTATATATTAAAAGAATAAAAATTCATATATTTAAAGGGAACCTGTCAGCAGAAATTTTGCTTTAAACCTAAAAGTTTCCCCTTCTGCAGCTCCTGGGCTGCATTCTAGCAAGGTTCCTATAGTTTTTGTGCCCCCTTTTTAGACCAAATTAAATACTTTATAAAGTTGTACCTCTTGGTATGCAAATCTTTTAAATTATCCATGGGGGCGGGCTGTCTGGTGTCCGTTACTGTCCCTCCTGCCAATTTACACCGTCCCCCAACGCTCCATTTCATACCTCAGGACGCCACCCAGTGCGCCCGAGGTCCCGCACATGCGCCGTGCGACTGTACCGGGACTGTGCACTGTGTGCACAGTGTGACCACTGGTGACGTGTTGCGCAGGCACGAGATTATGGGCGGCGCTGTGATTGTCATCAGCAAGTGCCCGCCCATAATCTCGTGCCCGCCCTTTCCCCTCTGCCTCCAGTGTTCTGCGCAGGCCAGATGACCCGACGTCACCTCTTTCCCATCTTGCCCTGGAGCAGAAAATAGATGGGAGGAGCGGAGCAGGACACCACCGGTTACGAGAGGTGACGTCAGGTCATCTGGACAGCGCTTGCGCAGAACGCTGGAGGCAGAGGGAAAAGGGCGGGCATGAGATTATGGGCGGGCACTTGCTGATGACAATCACAGCGCCGCCCATAATCTCGTGCCTGCGCAACACGTCACTAGCGGGCACACAGTGCACAGTCCCGGTACAGTCGCACGGCACATGCGCGGGACCTCGGGCGCACTGGGCGGCGCCCTGAGGTATGAAATGGAGCGTTGGGGGACGGCGTAAATCGGCAGGAGGGACAGTAACGGACACCAGACAGCCCGCCCCCATGGATAATTTAGAAGATTTGCATACCAAAAGGTACAACTTTATAAAGTATTTAATTTGGTCGAAAAGGGGGCACAAAAACTATAGGAACCTTGCTAGAATGCAGCCCAGGAGCTGCAGAGGGAGAAACATTTAGGTTTAAAGCAAAATTTCTGCTGACAGGTTTCCTTTAATTGTGAGGACTTTTATTTTTGTATTTCTTTTTTATGAAGGTTTTTCTATAGCCGTTTATATATTTGTCATCATTGTCTCCCAAGAGGCCACTTTTTTCCCTTTTATTTAGAATTTTTTTCCACTCTATCTGGGGCATCCATAGCAGCCCCAGTTACACAGGAAAACAGCCCCCCCACCTGATATGCAAAAAACTGCTAGGACCCAGCAATTGTTAAGCATGACAGAACTGGGTCTGAAAAATGCATCGGCAATGCTGATGGTTGTGTTCACTGCACGTCAGAGCTATGTGGCCAGCAAAAGAAAATACAGAAGTCATAATAAACCGCTTCTGTCTTCTCCCCAGGGTTTTGTTTGTGTGTGACAGCCATAGACCCATTCCATCCCTGCTATATTGCAGAAGCTTAACCATGCGCTGTGAATTTACAATGGCGTTGTGTTAAAGCCCAGAATCAAGCTCCATAATCTCATAGTAAATCTTGTTTTACAATTTCTAGTATTCTGTATTAGGTCTGTACAGGTTTGCAGTGTAGCAAAGATGTGCTTATTCACTGAGAGCAAATAGAGATCTTGAAAATCGAAACAAAACAGTAATTGAAGGTTTTGGTTTTTTTTTAAATAAAACTTAAAAACCTCGATATATGCAATAATGATCCGATATGCTGGACTGCAAACTTTTAGGTATCCGCATTCACTGCACAAAGTGAATTTGTTTCTTTGTGACCTCGATGTATGTTGAGCAGTTTATTTTACACCTTTTCTACAAGAATGCCAAATTTCCCGGTATAGAGGAAGGCAACAATTACCTGAACGCTTTGCTCTGTATTACTTGAAATACAGGTAGGGGCCGCAGAGAAACTACAGAGCGTGACTATTAGAAAGGTCTTGTTCCGTCTAGTCGTCTGGTATAAAAGCGATCATTGTTCCTGCAGTTCCCTGTAGCTCTAATTGATTTGCTTGGTACTGTTACTTCTATGAAGGCTGCGCTTAAAGGGGTATTCCAGTTGTAAAGAGTTATCATCAACTTTCAACTTTCCACTGGCTGAGTAATAACTGGGTAAATTGGTGGGTGTCTGACTGATGGGAAGAATAGGGGGTCAGGAATCCGTGGCTGAGTAGAGTAGCAGTTGAGCATGTGTTTCCACTCCATTCACTGTCTAAGGCCCCCTTCACACGTCCGTGAAAATCACGCACGTTTTTCACGGACGTGTCAAAGGTGCGTATTGCCCTCCGTGTGCCTTGTTTATGGCACACGTGTGTTCTCCGTGTGTTATCCGTGATAACACACGGAGAACAGGAACTTTCTGCTCACTTGTCCCTGGCGTTGCTGTCTGTGGTGCTGATCTTCGGTCTACAGTCCTGCGACTCCCCACTGCAACTGCTTCCGGCCCACAGTGGCAGAGACAGCAGTGCTGGAGAAGGTGAGTATAGAAATTCTTTTTTTTTTTCCAGAGACACGTGAGTTTTCTCCGGTGCGTGTCACACGGATCACCTCCGAGCGGTCCGTGCGACACCCGTGATGCCGGAGAAAAACTGACATGTCTACGTGTGGAGCACACGGGCACACGTAGGCTCCACACGTACACACGGTCCATGGCAAAACACGCGCATGATCTCAGACCCATTGATTTTAATGGGTCTATGTGTGCCCGTGTCTCCGGCACGTGAGGAAACGGACCAAACACGTTCCGGAGACATGGACGTGTGAAGGGGGCCTAAGGGAGTGACTAAGACAGTCAAGACAATGTCTTTGAAACTCTAGTAGACAAAGAATAAAGCATGGTTGACTGCTTCTCTATTCACACTTTGAATTTAGGACCCTATGTTGTGGCCATCAGTGAGGTACCAATGGTTTTATCTCTCTAACAGGTATTACCAATCCAGGTTTGCCAAAAACGTTACAACTTGGCTATATGAATTCTATATCCGACAGCCCTTGTTGTGCTTACACACCTCTTTACATTGGTGTGGGGCATAAAAATAATACAGAAGGAGACACGAAAGCGGAGGGATATGCAAAGAAAACAACCGTAATAACCAGACAAAGATGTCAGTTTACTATTAGGTGAAAGGACAAATTGCTTTGTTCCTAATGTGGTGAACACAATAGACATGTGTCTGCACTGAGAAGTCCAATTCCTGAAGCTGATATTGTAGTTCGTGGCAGAAGGTGAGGCTTGAAACGTAATATTGCCGCAAAGAAACCTTTGTTGGTAGTTTCAAAAGAAGAGGCGGTAGACCAACCCTGGGGATCACTTGAATGTTTTCTTGATTTTCTATAGATCAATAAACAATTATGATCTAATAACTTTAAACATAATAAGTCGCCACAGTTTTGCTACCTCATCTGGAGGAAGTATTATGTAGAGTCAGAGACCCGGATTCCAGCAATGTGTCGCTCATTGGCCTACTTGTTATCATTTTGATAAAATGATTGTTTTAGCTGCTGGATATCTAGCAGATTTTTAAATGTGGAGCTCTATAACCCAGCCCACACCACTGATTGACAGCTTTCTACCCATATACAGTGCCTACAAGTAGTATTCAACCCCCTGCAGATTTAGCAGGTTTACACATTCGGAATTAACTTGGCATTGTGACATTTGGACTGTAAATCAGCCTGGAAGTGTGAAATGCACTGCAGCAAAAAAGAATGTTATTTCTTTCTTTTTTTTTTTTTTTTAAATTGTGAAACGTTTATTCAGAGGGTCATTTATTATTCAACCCCTCAAACCACAAGAATTCTGTTTGGTTCCCCTAAAGTATTAAGAAGTATTTCAGGCACAAAAAACAATGAGCTTCACATGTTTGGATTAATTATCTCTTTTTCCAGCCTTTTCTGACTAATTAAGACCCTCCCCAAACTTGTGAACAGCACTCATACTTGGTCAACATGGGAAAGACAAAGGAGCATTCCAAGGCCATCAGAGACAAGATCGTGGAGGGTCACAAGGCTGGCAAGGGGTACAAAACCCTTTCCAAGGAGTTGGGCCTACCTGTCTCCACTGTTGGGAGCATCATCCGGAAGTGGAAGGCTTATGGAACTACTGTTAGCCTTCCACGGCCTGGACAGCCTTTGAAAGTTTCCACCCGTGCAAAGGCCAGGCTTGTCCGAAGAGTCAAGGCTAACCCAAGGACAACAAGGAAGGAGATCCAGGAAGATCTCATGGCAGTGGGGACATTGGTTTCAGTCAATACCATAAGTAACGTAGTCCACCGCAATGGTCTCCGTTCCAGACGAGCCCGTAAGGTACCTTTACTTTCAAAGCGTCATGTCAAGGCTCGTCTACAGTTTGCTCATGATCACTTGGAGGACTCTGAGACAGACTGGTTCAAGGTTCTCTGGTCTGATGAGACCAAGATCGAGATCTTTGGTGCCAACCACACACGTGACGTTTGGAGACTGGATGGCACTGCATACGACCCCAAGAATACCATCCCTACAGTCAAGCATGGTGGTGGCAGCATCATGCTGTGGGGCTGTTTCTCAGCCAAGGGGCTGGCCATCTGGTCCGCATCCATGGGAAGATGGATAGCACGGCCTACCTGGAGATTTTGGCCAAGAACCTCCGCTCCTCCATCAAGGATCTTAAGATGGGTCGTCATTTCATCTTCCAACAAGACAACGACCCAAAGCACACAGCCAAGAAAACCAAGGCCTAGTTCAAGAGGGAAAAAATCAAGGTGTTGCAGTGGCCTAGTCAGTCTCCTGACCTTAACCCAATTGAAAACTTGTGGAAGGAGCTCAAGATTAAAGTCCACATGAGACACCCAAAGAACCTAGATAACTTAGAGAAGATCAGCATGGAGGAGTGGGCCAAGATAACTCCAGAGACCTGTGCCGGCCTGATCAGGTCTTATAAAAGACGATTATTAGCTGTAATTGCAAATAAGGGTTATTCCACAAAATATTAAAAATAGGGGTTGAATAATAATTGACCCACACTTTTATGTTGACAATTTATTAAAATTTAACTGAGCAACATAACTTGATGGTTTGTAAGATTTATGCATCTGTTAATAAATCCTGCTCTTGTTTGAAGTTTGCAGGCTCTAACTTATTTGCATCTTATCAAACCTGCTAAATCTGCAGGGGGTTGAATACTACTTGTAGGCACTGTACACAGAAAGCTGTCAATCAGTAGTGGCGGCAGGGTTAGGGTACCTTCACACTTAGCGATGCAGCAGCGATCCGACCAGCGATCTGACCTGGTCAGGATCGCTGCTGCATCGCTACATGGTCGCTGGTGAGCTGTCAAACAGGCAGATCTCACCAGCGACCAGTGAACAGCCCCCAGCCAGCAGCGACGTGCAAGCGACGCTGCACTTGCACGGAGCCGCCGTCTGGAAGCTGCGGAGACTGGTAACTAAGGTAAACATCGGGTATGGTTACCCGATGTTTACATTAGTTACCAGTGTGAGCAGGGAGCAGGGAGCCGCGCAGCGCTGGCTCCTTGCTCTCCTAGCTACAGTACACATCGGGTTAATTAACCCGATGTGTAATGCAGCTACATGTGCAGAGAGCAGGGAGCCGCGCACACTGCTTAGCGCTGGCTCCTTGCTCTCCTAGCTGCTGTACACATCGGGTTAATTAACCCGATGTGTACAGCAGCTACATGTGCAGAGAGCCGGAGCCGGCACTGGCAGCGTGAGAGCTGCAGAGGCTGGTAACTAAGGTAAATATCGGGTAACCACCTTGGTTACCCGATGTTTATCTTGGATACAGCTTACCTCAGCTGTCAGACGCCGGCTCCTGCTCCCTGCTCGCTTCATTTGTCGCTCTCTCGCTGTCACACACAGCGATCTGTGTGTCACAGCAGGAGAGCGGCTTTGAAGAAAACGAACCAGGGCTGTGTGTAACGAGCAGCGATCTCGCAGCAGGGGCCAGATCGCTGCTCATTGTCACACACAGCGAGATCGCTAATGAGGTCACTGCTGCGTCACAAAAAGCGTGACTCAGCAGCGATCTCGGCAGCGAGCTCGCTGTGTGTGAAGCACCCCTTAATCAGAAATCATGAAAATGCTGAACTTTCTGGCAGCAGCCAGGTTGTCCTCTAATGATCTACTGCTGATTAAACAGTTATTTTATCTAAATTATACTAAGCAGCCCAATAAGTGACAAATTGCTGGAATTAGGGTCTTTGTCTCTACATTATGCTGCTCTCAGATTAGGTGGCAATAACCTGGTTTCAGATTCCCTTTAAAGAACATATCTGCCTTAAGGGGTTGTTCACTACCTGGAGAACCCATTTTTAAGTTAAGTACTTCCCTTTGTAAAATTAAAAAAACAAAAAAACCCACATGTCCTCAGTTTTTGCAATTTTAGCAATGTTGTCCGCAGCTCTTCTGGGTTCTCCTAGTATTTGTTACACTATGTGAGCGGGGCACAGCAAGTCAGCAGCCGTTATTGGGTGCGCACCCACTTTTTTCTGCTTGTCCAACATTCAGCTGATCGAATTTAGAGCATGACAGCTCAATAGTGGCCACTGATTGGCTGCAGGGCTCATGTGATATAACAATGTCACGCAAACCCCAGCAGACCCGGCGCTGACATCCCTGGAACAATGTGGGAAGTGATATATATGTTAGTGTATATGTTGTTTGTTTTGATGTTTGGTTTTTACAAGGTGGAGTACTTTATTTGAAAAGGGTTTGTCCAGTCACTGGACAACCCCTTTAAATATTGTATGAGTAAGATGTAGAAAGGTGTCAGTGATAATTATATACAACTGTTTCCTATTTCTGTACAAATGAAATAAATGATGGGTCACTGTATTATATACACTTTGTAGCATCACTAACATTATTCTTAGAGATGATCCTAGCATTTATAGCTACTGTCACTGGTCACTACCTAGTGTTACATACCGGTTGCTCCCGGAATACATGACTGATTGCTGTAGCTGCCGAACCACCAGGGGCACATGCAGGCCACCAGGCCACTTGTAAAACTTGCTTTACAGAGAGGTTAATATCCATGTAAATCTCATGATTGCACTAAAAACAGTATATATAACTGGCCAGCACTTGCCTACCTACAGAAAACATTGTACAGACCTAGTTCAGCAGCTATAGAAGTCAAAGAACTATTCACCTTCAGGGTGTTTTAGAAAAGTCAATCAAATGAAGCTTAGCCATGCTTGGGTCAAGTGGTGTGTAGGCAACTTTTTCTATACTTCTTTGACAGATATTTTCTCACAGACGTTATTAGTCTATTCTACACATTTTCTTGTTTCATATTTTGATGAATGTGAAGGTATAACGTACAACACGCCATGTCCTGTGGTTAATTTGAATGTTTTTGTTTTCTTCCAGCCCAACATTGGAAGGCTAGGTATTCCTCATGGTCCATCGGGAGAGAAGGTGGCTGTAGTTACTGTAGATGACTGCGACACTGCAGTAGCTATAAGGTTTGGGAACCATATCAAGAACTACACCTGTGCCGCCCAGGGGACCCAAACTGGGTCCAAAAAGTAAGTTACTATTTTTGTTGCTCAAACATAAATTGCTTGTTCTTTTTAGGCATTAATCAAAGTCAATAGTTTAATGAGGGCCTGTAATGTATCTCATGAACATATTTTGGTGTTTGCAGGTCGGAATGAAAATGTTGCCATGTATGTAATATGCAACCTGTTTTTCTAGGTCTCTTGACTTAACTGGACCACTGTTGCTTGGAGGCGTCCCTGATTTGCCGGAGGACTTCCCTGTACAGAACAGACAGTTCATTGGATGCATGAGGAATTTAACAATAGACAGCAGACCGATAGATATGGCTAGTTATATAGCCAATAATGGCACTCTACCAGGTATTTATCATTTAAGCTAAACGTTTGTGTATACTGAAAGAGGGCAATTAGACAGAGAAGGGAAGTATATACATAATAATTAGGGATGAGCGAATACCTTAAATATTCGGCTTCGCGAATATTTTCCGAATAGGTCACCGCTATGCAAATATTCGATGCGCAATGTAAGTCTATGGGAAGCCCGAATAGTTCTGAATAGTTTGTTATTCGGGTTTCTCATAGACTTACATTGCGCATCGAATATTCGTGAATAGTTGAATAGCGGCGACCTATTCGGAAAGTATTCGCAAAGCCGAATATTTGAGGTATTCAATCATCCCTAATAATAATCATTGCAGGTTATAGAGTATGAATATTACCTGTAAGATCAAGGAAAGTATTTAAGGCAGAGTGGATATGATACTTATATACTTATATATGCAATTATTTGAATGTAGAGCACTATAACCCCGCCCACATCACTGATTGGCAGCTTTCTGCCCATATACAGTGTACACAGAGAGTTGCCCATCAGTGGTAGGGAGGATTATACAGAGCTCATGAATATGCTGGACTACCTGGCAGCAGGTTACTAGTCCTCTCTAATGATAAACTTCTGCTCATAAAACAGTGATTTTATGAAACTACAGTAAGCAGCCCAGTAAATTACATTATGCCGAAATCAGGGTCTCTGTCTCTACATCATGCTGCTTTCAGATTAGGAGACAAAAAACTGGTGATAGATTCCCTTTAAACTGCAAATAAAGGCCTCTTTACACACTGCAACATCGCTAGCGATATCATTGTAACGTCACCGGTTTTGTGACGTAATAGCGACCTCCCCAGCGACATTGCAGTGTGTGACAATCATCAGCTACCTGGCCCCCGCTGTGAGGTCGCTGATCGCTACAAATCGTTCAGGAACATTTTTTGGTCCTTTTTTTCCCGCTGCGCAGCATGCATCTGTGTGTTTGACACCGTTACAACAACATTGTTAGCGACTTAGAACCCAGCCCGTAGGCGTGCTTTAGCGTTCCCTTTCCCATCCCCTTACCTCCGATTGGTGGTCGCTATTGCGTTCTGATTGGGCGGCTTTCACTGAAAAGAAGGCAACTTAGCGCTTCCGTCCTTTGTTTCAAAGCTACCTTGTTCCTGAGCGTGCTTGTTTGCAGATCATTAGAGAGTTCTCCAGTCTGCAAAACTATAAAGCCTATACGGTAAGCATCATTTGATTGAAGCTGTATAGATAAACCAGTGTGGAGTTTCCGCACAGAGAACTCTACAAAGATCCGCTAAGCAACAGAAGCTCAGGAACAAAGGATATACAAGCGCGACTTTTGCCAATCTTTCCAAGCTCGGGGTCGCCAATAAGAACGCACTAGCGATCACCAATCGGAGCTGAGGGGGGCGTGTAAAAAGGACACCTGGGTGGCTTCAGCGCCAAACACCACGCCCCTATCATAGGTGTGAGTCGTCAAATAGCTGCTGTATGACACGTCCCCAACGACCAGCGAGGTTGTTCTGCAGGTCCATATCGCTGCTGCGTCGTTTGCACGATCTGCCTGTTTGACAGCTCACCAGCGACTGTTTAGAGACTTTCCAGCGATCCCGGCCAGGTCGGGATTGCTGGTGGGATCGCTAGAAAGTCTCAGTGTGTAAAGGGGCCTTTAGTCTTTTAGTTAAATTATTCCCTTAAAGGATCTTCATCACATACATTTATGGCATATTGGTTGTTTCCATATTTTCCACTTACTATAATAAGGATTGAGCAAACATATATGGAGTTCATCGGCATCTCTATTTTTTGACCGTCGGAGACCAGTTCTTTGTAATTTATCCAGTTAAGCTATAAATGTATTTGAAACTACATTTCAATAGTGATTCTGGAAAAAAAAACAAAACCCTTTTATTTTTATCTTCCTAGCAGAATGACCTTAAAAATGTACTTGTTATTAATGGCTTCACATTAATCATTTCTTTCAAAGGTTGTTCGGCAAAGCAGAACTTTTGTGATACCAATGTATGTCAGAACCAGGGGACCTGTGTCAATAAGTGGAACACGTACTTCTGCGATTGTCCTCTGCATTATGGCGGGAAAAATTGTGAGCAAGGTACGTGCTGCTATTATTATGACTTGACCTACAGTCATGGCCAAAAGTTTTGAGAATGACACCAAAATTATATTTTCACATGATCTGTTGCCCTCTGGTTTTTAATTGTGTTTGTCTTATGTTTACATCACATACAGAAATATAATTGCAATCATATTATGAGTACCAAAAGGTTATATTGACAGTTAGAATGAGTTAATGCAGCAAGTCAATATTTGCAGTGTTGACCCTTCTTCTTCAGGACCTCTGCAATTCTCCCTGGCATGCTCTCAATCAACTTCTGGATCAAATCATGACTGATAGCTGTCCATTCTTGCATAAGCAATGCTTGCATTTTGCCAGAATTTGTTGGTTTTTGTTTGTCCACCCGTCTCTTGATGATTGCCCACAAGTTCTCAATGGGTTTAAGATCTGGGGAGTTTCCAGGCCATGGACCCAAAATCTCTATGTTTTGTTCCATAAGCCATTTAGTGATCACCTTTGCTTTATAGCAAGGTGCTCCATCTTGCTGGAAAAGGCATTGTTGGACGCCAAACTGCTCTTGGATAGTTGGGAGAAGTTGCTCTTGGAGGACATTCTGGTACCATTCTTTATTCATGGCTGTGTTTTTAGGCAAGACTGTGAGTGAGCCGATTCCCTTGGCTGAGAAGCAACTTTACACATGAATCGTTTCAGGATGCTTAACAGTTGGCATGAGACAAGACTGGTGGTAGCGCTCACCTCTTCTTCTCCTAATAAGCTGTTTTCCAGATGTCCCAAACAATCGAAAAGGGGATTCATCTGAGAAAATGACTTTACCCCAGTCCTCAGCAGTCCACTCCCTGTACCTTTTGCAGAATATCAGTCGGTCCCTGATGTTTTTTCTGGAGAGAAGTGGCTTCTTTGCTGCCCTCCTTGAAACCAGGCCTTGCTCAAGCAGTCTCCGCCTCACAGTGCGTGCAGAAGCACTCACACCAGCCTGCTGCTATTGCTGAGCTAGCTCGGCACTGCTGGTAGTCCGATCCCGCAGCTGAAACTGTTTTAAGATACGGTCCTGGCGTTTGCTGGTCCTTCTTGGGTGCCCTGGAGCCTTTTTGGCAACAATGGAAGCTCTCTCCTTGAAGTTCTTGATGATGCGATAGATTGTTGACTGAGGTGCAATCTTTGTAGCTGCGATACTCTTCCCTGTTAGGCCATTTTTGTGCAGAGCAATGATGGCTGCACGTGTTTCTTTAGAGATAACCATGGTTAACTGAAGAGAAACAATGATACCAAGCACCAGCCTCCTTTTAAAGTGTCCAGTGGTGTCATTCTTACTTAATCATGACTGATTGTTCGCCAGCCCTGTCCTCATCAACACCCACACCTGTGTGAATGGAACAATCACTAAAACAATGTTATCTGCTCCTTTTAAGGCAGGAATGCAATGATGTTGAAATGTATTTTGGGGGTTGAAGTTCATTTTCTTAGCCAATATTGACTTTGCAAGTAATTGCTGTTAAGCTGATCACTCTTTATGACATTCTGGAGTATATGCAAATTGCCATTAGAAAAACTTAAGCAGTAGACTTTGTAAAAATTAATATTTGTAGCATTCTCAAAACTTTTGGCCATGACTGTATAGTGTTGGTATGCAGGCCCCAATTTGTTATTTCTAAGTCTTTGAAGCCACTTTTTCTTTTGTTTTTTTAGTATTTAATGATGTTTGTGCAAAAGTTTGTACGCGGGTCATTAATAATGCCCAAAAATATGAAATGGTTTTTATTTTCAACTTTAGCCTGTTCTGCAACTTTTTAGTGCAATACTAATATGCTGCAAAATTCTTGGGGAAGGGTGGGCTGGAGCTCTTTACAACCCCACCCACACCCCTGATTGGCAGCTTTTTGTTTACAACATGCCTTCAGTAGTTGGGCGAGGTTAAACAGAGCTGATGGATAGAGACGAGCGGTTCCGTGGAGGTTCGGTTCGCCAGCAGCCAAGGAGCCGAGCCTCAACTGGCTCGAGCTTGACCCGAACCCTGGAGCAAGTAACTAATTGGTAGTTTGAGTCTCCGCCCACAAACAGCCAGCCATAAGCAGATCACTTCCGCGGAAGGGTGGGCGGGCTTTTTCAAACAATTATTTGGGTTGCACACTACATCCGATCACGCTGTTACCCCCAGTTTGCGCTATGCAAACATTGCAAGCAGCTTCCACAGGTCAGAGCACAGCGTTGCTCACCCAAGTGAAGTTCGCACATAAAGCATCCGAACCTTGAACCCGAACCTTGATTTTTTTAAGTTGTTGTTTGGTTCGAAAATTGAACTTCAGGTTCGCTCATCTCTACTCATGAACATAGAGAACTACATGGCAGCAGGTTTACTACTCCTCTTGTTATAATATCCTGCAAATATAACAGTGGTTTTCTAAAAAGTAAAGTAAGCAGCCCAGTAAGTGATACACCACTGGAATCAGGGGCTCTGTGTCTATATTATGCTGCTCTCAGATTAGGTGGCAAATACCCAATGACAGATTCTCTTTCATTGCAATATAATTATTATTACACTGTTTTTTTTCTGCGTTTTTCAAACAGTATGAAGTTTTTGATTAATTCCTCCTTCTAATATATTTTCAGTAATGCCATTTCCACAACGGTTCCAAGGAGATGGCATTGTTATATGGCCTGAGTTGGATGTTACAGTGTCTGTGCCATGGTTCATTGGGATAATGTTTAGAACCCGACAATCGACTGGAATGTTAATGCAAATTAATGCCGGTTCTTCAACTAAGATTAACATCCAGGTAGGTGAACAAGTGTTACTATGTAAGTATAGGACAAAGCATAGCAATACATCTGTAAATAACACATGTAATTCCATGGAAACTGGGGCTTGGGGGTGCTCACAGTGTCTGATTACAGTGTACGTCAGAAGTTTATGAGGGCTAATAATCTGATAGATGCCCCTGTAACCATACATCAATTATAGTTTTCTTGTAGTTGCTCTTTTAATTGGTAACTTGTTAGTTTACTAAAGGATCACTTCAGTGAATTTTTTTACATTTTTCCCTGTACTAGGTGTAATGTATTTGAGTGTAATTAGTGTAAGCACATACTCACTGTCCTCCATCGTCTCCCGGTATGAGCCCTGCTCTGCTCCGCTCCGACACACTCACTGCATTTGTAATTTGCCGAATTGCACAGCAATTGTTGTGTTGAGCAGAGGTCACTTTTTGAATGCCCACGAGGAAAAAGATGACTAGTGGCACACGCTGTCACATAAAAGTCCTTAGTTTATTGTAGGTGCATAAAAGGTGACCAGGTCCAAGATTGGATGCTGGTGCTAAGGAGGACAACGGCCATTTCGTGCAACCTCGCTTCTACGGCTCCTTTGGTATATCAAGGACCCGTAGAAGCGCAGGTGCACGAAACGTCAGTCATCCTCCTGAGCGCCAGCATCTGGTCCTGAACCCACTCACCTTTTATGCACCTACTTTACAGTAAGGACTTTTATGTGACAGCGTGTGCCACTATTCATCTTTTTCCTCGTGGATTTCTTCTGGACTAGCTTCCTTAAGTGAGTACCACTACACAGAGCCTTTGTGGATTTTCCTCCTCCTTTTGATCTGCTGCAGCATAAGATCAGGTAACACTGGGATGTATTACCACACCTGTTTGTTCTTGTTTCACTTTTTGAATGTTCTCAATATAAGTATAAGTTTCTGGGAGTTCAGAACTAGGTTCTGTAGCCTTGATCTGAGCCCCATAGACTTATATTGAGATTGTAACTGCGGTCCCTTAGGCCGAAAACACACTTCAGCATAAAAAACGTACGTGTGACACGGTCTGTTTTTTGGGTCCGTGTTCCGTTTTTTTGGGGCGTTTCTCCGGTACGCATGGCATCCGTGTGATGGCGTATGCTATCAGTGTTTGCGTGTAAAATGTCCGTGTGTGCGTGTAAAATGCCAGTGTATGTGTACGTGGAATGTCCGTGTGGAATGTCCGTGTGTGTGATGTAAAATGTCTTTGATACATGTCGGCTGACAGAAGACAGAGTTGCTCGATGAGAATGAACTCGGGTGAACTTCACCCGACTTCATTGTCATACCGCGGCTCTGTCTGTGTCGCCTACTGATTAGCGGTCACCCGTTAAGGACTCACCGGTGACCGCTAATCCCCTGAGTGACTGAATTGAGCAGTGCGATTAGTGCTGCTGTCACTCAGGTTACCCGCAGCCAGCTGGATCCTCCCCCCGAGACCGCAACTCACCTGTGACTTCATCGCTGTCACTCGGGCGACTTGCTGTCATAGGTGGAAGATCCAGCGGTGGCCGCGAGTAACCCGAGTGACAGCTCAGCTGATCGCGCTACTCACCTCAGTTGCTGCGTGGAGGTGACAGGAGCGGCGGTGTTCTTCTGCAGCTCCTGTCACCTTCATGTAGCAGAGCTGGAAGCGACGCGGGACCTCCTTGGATTACGCCGGACATGGATGGGTATTTGGGGCATAATAATTTGGTGATTGAGGGTATTTGTTATTGTTTATTATTTCAAATAAAGGATTTTTTCACTGTGTGTGTTTATTAACTTTAACTTGCAAGCTAATCATTGGCGGTGTCTCATAGACGCCTGCAATGATTAATCTTGGACTTATTGGCAGCTATGGGCTGCCATTAACTCCTTATTACCCCGATTGCCAACGCACCAGGGCAAATCGGGAAGAGCCGGGTAGAGTTCCAGAACTGTCGCATCTATTGTATGCAGCAATTCTGGGCGGCTGCTGGCTGATATTGTTAGGCTGGGGGGCTCCCCATAACGTGGGGCTCCCCATCCTGAGAATACCAGCCTTCAGCCGTATGGCTTTATCTTGGCTGGAATAAAAATTGGGGGGGACCGCACGCCGTTTTTTTTTAATTAATTTATTTCACTGCACAGTATAGACCCGCCCACCGGCTGCTGTGATTGGGTGCAGTGAAACAGCTGTCACTCAGCGTGTGGGCGTGTCTCACTGCAACCAATCATAGGCGCCTGTGGGTGGGGGAAGCAGGGAATAGTAGATTGATTAATGAGCGGCTGGCATTTTCAAATGAATTGAAGCCGCGTATTTTTGGCACAGCTGTTCTTCGCCGCGCTGGTGATCGGGGATTGGTAAGTATGAGCCGGGGGAAGAAACAGACCGAGCGCCAATGTAAGTATGACTGAGAACAGCAGAAAAAAAGGTAAGTAGACTGACTTTAATAAAAAAGGAAAAAAATAGATCCCTGGTTTAAAAACGCACACGGACGAAACGTGCTGAACACAGACATACTTCATGTGCCGTCCGTGCAGGCACGGACCCATAGACTATAGCGGGTCTGTGCCTACGTGCTGCCGGCCAAAAACGGACATGTCGTCCGTGTAGAAAACCGCACCACGTACTTATCACACGGACACACGTTCCGTGTGATTTTTCGTGTGTGTGCCATCACCCATTGAATAACATGGGTCTCTGTGTCTCCGGTATGTGCAAAAACGGACCAAACACGTACCAGAAACACGGATGTGTGTTGTAGGCCTTATAGTGATTGGGTAGGTTACAGGGGCGGCCTTGTGATGATGGCGTGGGGCTGATACCGGAAGAGGATAGCGGCTAATAAGTATGTTACTACACTATTTATACTTGCATACATGATATGTACCCCCCTCTGTGCTTCTTAAACTATCAATGTAACTTCTCTGTGTTATATACTAAGGCATGCACCTACCAGTCTGCAGGCATCCATGTCTTCTCCCCATTTAGCAGAGCAATAAGTGTTTTCTCACCCAACATTATTAGACATATGTTGTACATTGACTCTAATGTTGGATGCCCACTGTTAGAGTCTGGATAATATGTAATATCTATATATATAATTGCCTTATTCTGTCTGTCTGTCTGTCTGTCTTGCTCCAAAATTGTGTCCTTACGGTGACACAAAGCGGATTGGCCGCTGGGCTCGCCATGGCCCCGCCCCCCCGCACCGATTGGCCGCTTGCCCAGGCTCCGCCCCCACACGGATTGGCCGGCCGCTCACCCAGGCTCCGCCCCCCCACTCGGATTGGCCTCTCGCCCCGGCACCCTGCACATATTGGCAACTCGGCCACGCCCCGCCCCCCTCACGCAATGCACGCTCGCTCTGGCCCCGCACGCATTCCCCGAAGCGACACGGAGCCACGACTCCCAGGTGAGTACTGTACCCCCGGGAGCCCACATCAGCGTACGCCGCTAACCCAGCCGACACATACCCTCGCATTGCTGGGGTTGCTGGCGTGGGCTCCCGTGCGAGCGGGGGACGGGATACGCTGGTAACCATGGTAGCATAGTTACCAGCGCATCAAGGTCCTGCAGCGGCGGAACATACACACACGCACACACATAACAACACACACATCAGATCACACTCACTCTCACACACACCTCACGCACACCTCACACACACATCACATCGCATCCACACACTCACAACATCTTGGGATATCGCTTGCTTCTCGGCGGCGATACTGTGCAGTGAGCTTCCAGGACCTGCCGGAGGATCACATGGCCAGAAGCATGTGGTATCTCCGGATGTTGTGAGTGTGAGCGCATATGTGCAATATCGTCAGTGTGTGTGTGTGTGTGTGAGTGTATGCGATCGGGTGTGTGTGAGTGTATGCGATCGAGTGTGTGTGAGTGTATGCGATCGTGTGTGTGTGTGTGTATGCAATCGGGTGTGTGTGAGTGTCGGCAGAGGAGCACGGCGTGCTGGAGGAGGCTGGGAGGACAGAGGCTGATCCTGGGGAAGGCTGATGCTGGGGGAGGCTGGGAGGAGAGAGGCTGATGCTGGGGGAGGCTGGGAGGGTGTAGGCTGATGCTGGGGGAGGCTAATGCTGGGGGAGGATGGGAGGAGAGAGGCTGATGCTGAGGGAGGCTGGGAGGAGAGAGGCTGATGCTGGAGGAGGCTGGGAGGAGAGAGGCTTATGCTGGGGGAGGCTGGGAGGAGAGAGGCTTATGCTGGGGGAGGCTGGGAGGAGAGAGGCTGATGCTGGGGGAGGCTGGGAGGCGGAGGCTGATGCTGGGGGAGGCTGGGAGGCGGAGGCTGATGCTAGGGGAGGCTGGGAGGGGGGAGGCTGATGCTGGGGGAGGCTGAGGCTGGGCTAGGCTGGGAGGAGAGAGGCTGATGATGGGGACAGAGAGGCTGATGCTGGGGACAGAGAGGAGAGGCTGATGCTGGGAGGAGAGAGGCTGATGCTGGGAGGAGAGAGGCTGATGCTGGGGGCAGAGAGGCTGATGCTGGGGACAGAGAGGAGAGGCTGATGCTGGGAGGAGAGAGGCTGATGCTGGGAGGAGAGAGGCTGATGCTGGGGGCAGAGAGGCTGATGCTGGGGGCAGAGAGGCTGATGCTGGTGCAGCATGGGGGATGGAGCACGTTTGGGAGTGCGCAGCATGGGGGATGGAGCACGATGGGGAATGCTCAGCATGGGGGATGGAGCACGATGGGGGGTGCGCAGCATGGGGGATGGAGCACGATGGGGGGTGCGCAGCTTGGGGGATGGAGCACGTTTGGGAGTGCGCAGCTTGGGGGATGGAGCACGTTTGGGAGTGCGCAGCTTGGGGGATGGAGCACGATGGGGAGTGCGCAGCATGGGGGATGGAGCACGATGGGGAGTGCGCAGCATGGGGGATGGAGCACGATGGGGAGTGCGCAGCATGGGGGATGGAGTACGTTTGGGATTGCGCAGCATGGGGGATGGAGCACGTTTGGGAGTGCGCAGCATGGGGGATGGAGCACGTTTGGGAGTGCGCAGCATGGGGGATGGAGCACGATGGGGAGTACGCAGCATGGGGGATGGAGCACGATGGGGAGTGCGCAGCATGAGGGATGGAGCACGATGGGGGGTGTGCAGCATGAGGGATGGAGCACGATGGGGGGGTGCGCAGCATGGGGGATGGAGCACGATGGGGGGTGCGCAGCATGGGGGGTGCGCAGCATGGGGGATGGAGCACGATTGGGGGTGCGCAGCATGGGGGATGGAGCACGATGGGGGGTGCACACCTCCCCCCAAAACACACACACACACCGCCACACACGCACTGCACAACACACCACACACACACTGGGAACCACAAACACCGCCCTACACAGACACCCACACACACAGACAATGCCGCACACACACAACACCCAACACACAAACACCGCGGCACACACATATATACGCACATACCGCACAACACACACATTGCACAAAACATACCTCCCACCAAAACACACACACACACCCCACACCCACACAAACCGCGCAACACACACACCCAACGCTACAGACACACAGCGCTCCACAAACAACGCAACACATACAACGCAACACACAAACAACACCGCTCTCACCCCCCGCCACACCCAGACAACACCCAGAACATGTACAGCGCCCTACACAAACACTTGGTAACTACACACAACAACATCTATATATATATATATATATATATATATATATATATATATATATATATATATACAAAAATCATACATTAACTACACAATACGTAAATTCTAGAATACCCGATGCGTAGAATCGGGCCACCTTCTAGTATAGTATATATGAACAATACTCACATGATACTTAGCAATTGAAATAACATAACAAGACCTACCGATAACGTTTTTCATACAGATATTGAACAGTTACCTGGACTTTGAAGTATACAATGGAGTCACCCGTGTAGCTGGTATGAAGATCCAGCAGATGAGGGTCAGTGATGGTGAATGGCATCATTTGCTTATAGAGCTGAAGAGCTCCAAGGATGGGAAGGACATCAAGTATTTAGCTATCATGTATCTGGACTATGGCGTTTATCAGGTAAAAATGATTCCTCCATCATAAAAGCTTATAAAGTTGCAGTTTAAGCCCTAAACTCTTGTGTCGAAGTTATTTTTAAAGTGCAAGGGAAATTCAAGGAAAGAGGTTATGATTCTGCTAAAATAATGGATTATTTGCTCACAGTGTTTTCCTTTATGCCTTGACAGAACTCTGTGGAAATTGGCAATGATCTGCCGGGTGTGAAGCTGAAGGCCATCTTTGTTGGTGGATTATCAGACACAGACGGCCTTGTCACACAGGGGTTCACTGGCTGCATGAAGGTAACTGAAGAAATAATAGAAGTTGTTTTTAAAAAGAAAAAAAGATTCTTCCTTTACTAAATAATAGACCAACATTACACATTAAGGGGCTATTTCTGTCCTGTATTTTTTTTCATGGATGACCAAAACGACCTTTCATTAATATTTGCTTGCACTATTTATAGAGGACATCAAAGTAAAATAAATGACTATCCTAAATGGTTGCATCAAGTGAAATTAACATTCTCATAGTGTGGTCATTGGCATAATCACTTTTATCCTCCATTATTCATTATTTAGGGAGTAAGAATGGGAGAAACGTCAACAAATATAGGAACACTTAATATGAATAAGGCTGAAGTCATCAACGTGGAAAGTGGCTGTGACGTGGACAATCCTTGTGATGCCAATCCGTGTCCTTACAACAGTGACTGCTCTGACGATTGGGATAGTTTTTCGTGCACCTGTGAACCAGGTAGGACTAACTTCATACATTTTACATGTGTTAGAAAGTAGGTTTGTATGCAAGTTTGTATAGAGAAAAACCACAATGAAGACATATAGAAGCAGGGAAAACATGTATTCTTAGAGAGTCTTAGGATAAAATAGAAGCCATCAAAGTGATAAGCTGATCAGCACAAGTTCAGCTTCTCTAAACCATTTTAATAAGTGTGAGTTGGCGGAGAAAGTTACATCATGCTTGGCATTTCACCTACGCCGGCCAGCTATATAATAAAAAGACTGATGGCGCATCCTACATTCTAATGTGAACAGGTGCAAACTGAACATGAAACCTAGCAGCCAAAGGAGACAGCTGCACTCTGTAGTGCTATGATATGTGTAATAATGAATATGGGAAATGAACATGTAAAAATTGAGATACTTGGCACACAAAAATGGTCAGTTTTATCTGAGCCCAACAGCCAACGGCAAGGCAACCTCTTTTCTCGGGTCCCTTGCCTACTCTAATGCCTCTCTGTGGGTTAAAAAAAAAACCTCCAATTTATGGGCAGACAGGAACTTGCAAATGAAGAATTAAAATCGCGTAAGGCCAACAATATAACACACTTGGCCACATTATCTATAACACAGATATGGCACACCATTAAGTTATACACTATCCTTCTCAAACCATCTGTATATGCATCAACTTGAGTCCACTGTTGACCTTTGTGTAAAGTTAAGGTCATCCTCAGAAGTAACAGGTAAAAAGGACTATATTTAATATTTACAACCCCTAAGAGATTAATGGGTTAAGGTTTTAACTACTATTTCTGGTGGTCAGTGTTTTTAACCCTAACTGGCATATTTAAATAAAATATTAATATTTGATCTAATCAAGAACTGCATAACTCACAATTGTGCTGCAGCCAGTAGTCACTGATCGTATATCAGCATTGCTTGCTTGCCCACTTGTGCGCCGTGTTGTACAATTGTGACCTAATATCCACTGTGTGACCATGAATTACCAAGGTTTAGAAAAAAACACCGTCCTAATTATCTCCAGTCACTCACAGACCTATAACACATGTGGTATTGTCGGCATTCGTCACGATATTTGAAAGGTCTCTGCTCTGATGTGGCATCTGCCCAGCAGCACATGTAACTGTATCCTCCACTTTCCTTTAGGGTTCTTTGGGAGAGACTGTGTAGATGTGTGCAGCTTGAACCCATGTGAGCATGTCTCTACTTGTGCTCGTAAGCCAAGCTCTTCTCATGGATACACGTGTGAATGTGCAGCAAACTACTATGGACAATACTGTGAGAACAAGTAAGGGAAAAGTTACTTGTCTTAATCCTGCCAAGATTTCTATCGGCAAGCTGAGCAGTCGTTTGATATTATACTGTATCTATTCTCCATTGTTATCGTTTCTTAATCTAAGTTCCATTTTATCTCCCATTTTTAGAGTGGATTTGCCATGTCCGAGAGGCTGGTGGGGTAATCCAATCTGTGGACCCTGTAACTGTGATGTTAGTAAAGGATTTGACCCTGATTGTAATAAGACAAATGGAGAATGCCGCTGTAAGGTAAGGATGTGTTGGGATCTCTTCCAGTATGTTAAAGGAAGCCATCATAGAAAATAACCTAATGTTTAAATCAAGTTGTATCAAAGAAAACAAAAAACTTGGCAATGGTTTTGTTTTTCAGTATCACGAAAACACAAAATTACTAAGCTTGCAATTTTCGCACTGGCCACTGGGGCTTTTTTTTTTTTTTTAGACTCGCGCTTCCTGTCCTTTCAGGAAGACTTTTCAGCAATGCTTCATATCGGTAAAGGCTGGCTTACAATGACAGGTAGCTCAAAGCCAAGGAACAGCAATCACAATAGGTGATGTCACAGCTCGCTCTACCTTCACAATGACCTTGAGATGATCGGAACTCATTGTGACTATGTACATGTGTTGTTTCCCAAAACAACAGGAAGTTAGAGTCTAAAACAGCCCACGTGGCCAGTGTGAAAATGTCTATTTTTATTTTTAATACAAATTGTGATAAAGAAAACCATTGCCAAAAGTTAAAAAACATACTTTAAACACAAAAACCTGATTTACACAATGAGCAGTGTTTTGATGATTGCGTCCCTTTATAGTGTGCAGAATAATTTAATACCATGCTAGAGTTTTCCACTTTAGGGACAGAAATTATATAGTCACCCAATTATTGTTTACTATGTGGGAAAAAAATTCACTATTAATACTCTGAAAGTGTAATGAAAAGATCCCAATCATGTCTTGTATTAATTAGTCGTCTTGTCGTCTTTGCAGGACAATTACTACAGGCCGCAGGACAGTGACACTTGTTACCCATGTGACTGCTTCCCTTCAGGAGCATATGAACGTGGTTGTGACATGGAGACTGGTCAGTGCCCATGCAAACCAGGCGTCATTGGGCGCCAGTGCAACCGCTGTGACAATCCTTTTGCAGAGGTCACTAATGATGGCTGTGAAGGTACGAGATAAATGAAAATTATGATTACTAGTCTTTTGTTCAGCTAAACCTTCATGTTATGTATCATGGGTAGGTAGGTAGGTAGGGTTAATTCCTTGCACCATCCTCTGTAATTTGTTGGGTTATGTGGACACAGCCAATGTTTGCATTGTAAAGAACTGTTTCCTAATCAATAGGTCATGTCATAGGTCGCAGCACATACAGCTCTGATAATAAGCCTACTGGTGGTATATACATAAGGTAGTGTAAGTGTGTATCTTGCACACATAATTATGAGCATACTGTCGGTGTTGATCTTTTCCAATATACATATAAATGGGATTTTATGTATTCTCCTACCGTAATCTCACTAGAGAGGAAATCATGTGTGTTTCCATGACTGGCTTTCCCACTAAATCATCAGAAGTGACGTTAGGTTTTGTTATTTTAAACCTTTTTTGGCCCATGATGAGTGAGCAGTGAACAGCTGCAGAGACTATGACAATTTTATTATTCTTGGCTCGTGAACAGTAGAGGTGACAAGAAATGAAGTGTTATTGTACAGTGAATGAAAGTCTGTCTTCCCTGGTATTGTCTGTTCACCATTGTGGTTCTGTATCATAATAATACTAGCTTGTACATCCCATATCTGTCATTTCTCTACAACGCTGCCGTTTCCTTATTCCTTATGAAGGCATTATTTACACTGGAGGTTATTTGTACCCGTCAGTCAAGACACGATTGGGAACCGTGTGTGATTTGCTCTCTTCCTTTATTGCAGTGATTTATAATGCATGTCCTAAGGCCTTCGAGGCTGGAATCTGGTGGCCACAGACCAAGTTTGGTCAACCAGCTGCTGTTCCTTGTCCCAAGGGATCTGTCGGTAAGTCTAGCTGTAAAATCTGTTTGTGAAGCTATATGGAAATTTCATGGAGTAAACAATTTGCTGTCATAGAAAAGTGTAGAAAAGTTAACCAACAAGAAGGGGAAAAAGTGCTAAAATTTGTGGATCAGATACCACGTGATGACACTTGTACAGACAATGTAGAGCAGCACATAGGACTTCTGAAATATCTTCAGTACAGAACAGGAAGTCTGTTAGGCCTAGTGGCCAGTGTAAATTTTTTTTTTATTTTGTCTTTTTTTTTATAGTGTTATTTCTGGTGTCACATTACTTTCACTGTACCTTTTGGGATACATAAAATCCTCCTAGCATTTGCAATTATAAAAAACAAAAATCTTATATTTTATACAACGTGGATGATGGGTCTGTGTATTGAGAGTGTGAGGAGAATGTTCTAATGTATCAACATCATGCAATTTACATTTTTTTCTCACCCACTTAAAGGGAACCTGTCACCAGATTTGTCCCTTATAAACTGTGGCCACCACCAGTGAGCTCTTATATAACGCATTCTAGACTACTGTATATAAGATCCCAGGCTGCTCTGTATAACCTAAAAAACAGCTTTTAGTATACTCACCCATGACGCAGTATGTATGGTTTGATGGGTGTAGCTGATGTCAGTCCGATGCCTTTTCTCTTCTTACGATCGCTGTCCTCTTTCCCCGCTTTGTGTGGATGATGCGTCCTACGTCATCCACACAGAGGCCACCATTGCGCTTCTGCCCTTACGCAGTTCTTTCTGCCCTATTGCGGGCAGAGTAAAGAATTGTAGTGCGCATGCGCGGGCAGTCTTTGACCTGTCCCTGCGCATTACAGTACTTTGCTCTGCCCTCAGCAGGGCTGAGAGAAATGCACAGGAGTGTAACAGAGGACTATGTGTGGATGAAGTAAGACACTGGGAAGTAGGACGGCGATTGGAAGCAGAGGGCAGAGCCGGACCGAGAGCAATGATGTCCATCTGACCCGCCCGCCCCACAGGTGAGTATAATAAAAGATTGTTTTTATTTAAGACATATCGGCCTGGGCTCTTATATAGATTTTTCTGGAATACTGACTATAAGGGCTCGGTGGTGGGACAAATCTGGAGAGTGGTTCCCTTTAAAAAGTGTCATTAGAGTTTGGAACATTCACAATTGATTTTTACACTGGTCCTGCAGAATATTTTCTACCAATTGTAAAGGGTGGTTATTTCCATAGTTGTCGAAAATACAGTAACCTCGTATGTTTTGTGTCAGTGTCTGTTTTGCGTTCTTTAAAAAAAAAAAAAAGGACCGTTGTCCATCTGTGTGCTGGTGTGTTTGTTATCCTTGTTATCCATTTGCGTTGTATGTGTCCCATATACCGTATTTTTCGGACCATAAGACGCACTTTTTTCCCCCCAAATGTTGGGGAAAAGTGGGGGGTGCGTCTTATGGTCTGAATGTGGCTGCGGGGAATGTGGGTGCTGCGGTGGAGCGGGTCATCGGGGGCACGAGCAGGCTGTAGCAGCCTGCCGTGACCACGTGGACCCGCTCATTTAATATGCACGCCCATCCCCCGCCCATCATCCCTCAGCGCTGAAGCCGGCGCTGACAGGTGGGCGGGATGATGGGCGGGGGATAAACAGCCGGCTCGCATGATCACCCCTGGCAACTACGGCCTGGAGTGATCATGTGCGGCTGTATTCACTGCTCCCCGCGCGTCATCATCAGCGCGGGGAGCAGTGAATCAGTGAGTGTACAGTACTCACTGTTCCCTGCAGCATCGCTCGTCCTTCCGTCTGTGTCAGCGGCAGCGCCGCTGATTGGAGCCGTCCCCATTACCCTGCTGGATCGCGATCATCTCCTGTGTTTGTGCCGGCAGCTGAGTGGAGACTAGCGGCCGCACAGCGATGACGTCATCGCTGTGCGCACGTGTCCACACGCAGCGGCCGGGACACTGGCACAGACACAGGAGATGATCGCGATCCAGCAGGGTAATGGGGACGGCTCCAATCAGCGGCGCTGCCGCTGACACAGACGGAAGGACGAGCGATGCTGCAGGGAGTGAGGTAAAGTGAGGTGAGTATGAACGTTTATTTTTTTTATGTGCCACAGGATGCGGCCATACACCAGGATGGGGGCATATTATGAGCCGGATGGGGGCATATTATGAGCCGGATGGGGGCATATTATGAGCCAGATGGGGGCATATTATGAGCCGGATGGGGGCATATTATGAGCAGGATGGGGGCATATTATGAGCCGGATGGGGGCATATTATGAGCCGGATGGGGGCATATGATGAGCAGGATGGGGGCATATGATGAGCCGGATGGGGGCATATGATGAGCCAGATGGGGGCATATGATGAGCCAGATGGGGGCATATTATGAGCCGGATGGGGGCATATTATGAGCCGGATGGGGGCATATTATGAGCAGGATGGGGGCATATTATGAGCCGGATGGGGCCATATGCCATGATGGGTTATATAGCAGGATGCGGCCACATGCCAGTATATAGCAGGATGCGGCCATATGGCAGGATTACGGTGTATAGCGGATGAGGGACATATACTGTATATACCAGGCAGGGAGGATCATTACCAGGATGCGGCACCTTAGTAGAGAATTTGGGGACATTACCCCCATAACAGTGTCAGCAGCAGATCCTCGCCCCATGACAGTGTGTCATGACCACATTTTTTGCTTAAAATTTTATTTTCCTATTTTCCTCCTCTAAAACCAGGGTGCGTCTTATAGTCCGGTGCGTCTTATAGTCCGAAAAATACGGTATTACCACTTGTTGGTGAAAAACTAACCCTTTTACTTAAATGGGCTGCCTCGGCCAACACTTTGGACAAATTGGACATGTCTCCAATTTTTTCATATGTCCATTCTTCTGCATAAAGAAATTAGATCTGTGAATAGCCATATGGACCATAATGTGTTTGTGCTCTGTCTATGGAAAACACAAGCAGCACACATCATGGATATCTCGGTATGAGTGGGTTCAGACACGCTTATGAGAAATTGGCTGATTTTCATCCAGAAAACTGATAATTTTCATCTGTATGGTTATCCATATGTTTATATTTTACGCCCATGTGACATCCGCTCGGCTTCCTTACACATCAATAAATGTTTAAGATTAATTGCAGTTAACTAAGTTAATAATTAGGGATGATCGAATACTTCGATTATTCTGCTTCGCGAATATTTTCCGAATACCTCGCCGCTATTCGACTATTCATGAATAATCGATGCGCAATGTAAGTCTATGGGAAACCCGAATAACAACTATTCGGAACTATTCGGGCTTTCCATAGACTTACATTGCGCATCGAATAGTCGAATAGCGGCGAGGTATTAAGAAAATATTCGCAAAGCCGAATAATTGAAGTATTCGATCATCCCTATTATTAATAATGGCTTTAAACAAAAAGAAGAGAACCATACGACCAAAATCCAAGTGCAAAAAGTGAGATCTTTATTAGTAGGGGTAGGTGCAGGGCGGCACAATACAAGTGGGACGACAGACAATCAGACACTGACCATATTAGAAGACAATCAATAATTGCAATATTACAACCATGTAAAAATCACAAAACCTCAATCACCATGTGTACATAGGGGAGACCATTGAAATCCGCTCTCCCAATTTAAAAAATTATTATAGATGTCCACCGAGTGGAAAATGTCATCACAATTGTTCTTACAGGGACAGGGGATTTACCCGTATCTCCCATGTATCAACCTACTCATAGAAATCCAATGTGTAGACAGTTTCAATGGAGTCCCAAACTATGTACTTAGATGATGAGATCTCGCTAGAGGCATATCCTGAGTAAACATCAATCCAGGGTAGACACACTATGCAGGAGCATCAAGAGCATGATGCAATCAATGTATTATCATATGCATTAACATCACTCTGTAAACCCACAATGGGCATCATAAACAGACTGTAGTCATGACCATGCCCAGGATTGCACACAGAATACCAATGGACGTATGACATCACTCAGGAAAGGCTATACCATTATATATAGAGAAAACTAGCATTTCCATATGACTAGTTAGCGTGGGTCCTTACTATTGCACCACAGTACCTCTGTATATAGGGAGGACCTCACAAAATCATGCCAGTATTACGAAAGAGCACTATACCTGAGGGATTAGTGGTCAGTGGATGTTGTCCGCGTCCTTCCCGACGGCCGTTTCGGCGAGAAGCCTTCGTCAGGGGGCGTGTATAGTGTGGGGGAACACGTGGTTTAAAAAAGGAGCGTCAACCAATCACCGCCGGTAACAGTATTGGTGACGCAGGCAGTAACCAGGGCAGCACAGGACGCTCAACGCAAGCCGCGCATACTTCCTGCCCGACAGTTCCGGTCACATGACCGCCACGTGTGCGCATCACGTGGCCGTCACACGAGCGGACGTCACACAAGGAAGACGGCGCGGCAATACGGAGACGCCCACTGCTCACATGGCGCCTGCGCATATATACACCACTATTACATATGCGGTATAAAGTCAGCATTAATGTGAGGAGAATGTTTATGAACGGGACAACATGCTGGGTATATAATATAGCCGGTGCATATGTATATCATAGATGCATGAATACCACAGATACATCACTATTACCTATGCGGTATAGAATCAGCATTAATGTGAGGAGAACATTTATGGGCGGGACAAAATGCTGGGTATATAATATAGCCGGTGCATATGTATATCATAGATGCATGAATACCTCAAATACATAATGACAGATGTAAACATGACATGTACAGAAGCATATAGCTATAGATCATAAACATTTAAGTAGTAATTAACCATAGGATCAGCATGAAAAACATGTAAAGCATTAAACAAATCCATTTCCCCATGAAAAACTACAACATTTGGGAAACATCATACTATGTAAGGGATCAGTTTATCCAGATTCAGCATTTAGTGAGATATCCGAACCATATAGGCAACAATAGGAAAAAATTATTATTATTATTGTATAAAATGCTATCATATCAATTCATATTGATCCCCTACATACATTCCCGTAAGGTGTAACTACGTCCTGTATATCAGGCAACCAACCCGCTCATGATAATAACAATAGCATCCAAAAAAACCCCCACAATGCTCTGTGGATATAAATTCCAAAATATGGGAACTTCATGATGCCATGATCGAAACTGCATACTCAGTGGCAATTCCAAATAGTAGTCATGACATCACGAAGAAAATAGAATGCTACCATGTAAAATCATGCCGATCCTTTACATATATACACATAAAGTGCAATGGTGTCATATATACATCTCTCACTGGGGCTACCCAGCATAAACCATACCCATAATATCCATAAAGCACAATACTCTATACACATACACAGGCTAACACACAACCAGAATGTCGGATGTTCTTGAAGCTTGGTGCAGTCCCGAATCTTCACATAAATATGGAGACTTCAAGATGATATGGGGAATTTATCAAATTTCAATCATACAAGTATACCCGGAGGATGAGAGGGAAACGCCTATAATGAATAAATAGAAATTAAAAACTAGATAACATACATTAAAACCAATGTATAAAAACAAAACCACATAGAATACCCCCACAGATAGATGACACTAGGAGGACCATGCTTATCACAAAAAGGGGGCATAGGAGATATTTTCGTTCAATCCCAGAGGGTGAAGAGTCTTTAATTCCCAAATCCATCTTGTCTCCATTTTGGCCAGTCGTTGGCTAATCTTGCCACCCCGGATGTTAGAATCAAGATGGTCAATGCCCCTGACTCGTAACAACATAGGATCAGATTGATGGTATTGTTTAAAGTGACGTGGGATGGTTTTTAACAATGAGATATCGGAGCAATTAGCTGCTGCGATAATCCCATTAACGTGTTCCCGAATACGTACTTTAAATTGCCTAGTTGTCAGGCCCACATATATTTTGGGGCAGGGGCAGATGGCATAGTAAATGACTGCCGACGTTGTACAGGTGATAAGTTTCTTAATGGAGAAAGTGTGTGTACCCATAGAGTCCGTAAACGTATTCGTCCTGTCCACATTCGGACAGGCCACACAACGACCACATGGTACACAACCAACACGAGGAGCCACAGGGCCAAAGGGAGTTGGCTGTATGTTCTCGTCGTAATGGCTTGCCACAAGATGATCACGGAGATTTTTAGATCTCCGAATGCTTAACATTGGTCTCTCAGAGATCATCTGAGCCAATATGGGATCAGCCTGCAAGACTGGCCAAAATTTCTGCAGGCAAAATCTCATAGCTGAAAATTGGCCATGGTAGTCAGTTACGAATCTCACGGTTTTGCTCCGATATCTCATTGTTAAAAACCATCCCACGTCACTTTAAACAATACCAGCATTAGCATTCTATTTTCTTCGTGATGTCATGACTACTATTTGGAATTGCCACTGAGTATGCAGTTTCGATCATGGCATCATGAAGTTCCCATATTTTGGAATTTATATCCACAGAGCATTGTGGGGGTTTTTTTGGATGCTATTGTTATTATCATGAGCGGGTTGGTTGCCTGATATACAGGACGTAGTTACACCTTACGGGAATGTATGTAGGGGATCAATATGAATTGATATGATAGCATTTTATACAATAATAATAATAATTTTTTCCTATTGTTGCCTATATGGTTCGGATATCTCACTAAATGCTGAATCTGGATAAACTGATCCCTTACATAGTATGATGTTTCCCAAATGTTGTAGTTTTTCATGGGGAAATGGATTTGTTTAATGCTTTACATGTTTTTCATGCTGATCCTATGGTTAATTACTACTTAAATGTTTATGATCTATAGCTATATGCTTCTGTACATGTCATGTTTACATCTGTCATTATGTATTTGAGGTATTCATGCATCTATGATATACATATGCACCGGCTATATTATATACCCAGCATTTTGTCCCGCCCATAAATGTTCTCCTCACATTAATGCTGATTCTATACCGCATAGGTAATAGTGATGTATCTGTGGTATTCATGCATCTATGATATACATATGCACCGGCTATATTATATACCCAGCATGTTGTCCCGTTCATAAACATTCTCCTCACATTAATGCTGACTTTATACCGCATATGTAATAGTGGTGTATATATGCGCAGGCGCCATGTGAGCAGTGGGCGTCTCCGTATTGCCGCGCCGTCTTCCTTGTGTGACGTCCGCTCGTGTGACGGCCACGTGATGCGCACACGTGGCGGTCATGTGACCGGAACTGTCGGGCAGGAAGTATGCGCGGCTTGCGTTGAGCGTCCTGTGCTGCCCTGGTTACTGCCTGCGTCACCAATACTGTTACCGGCGGTGATTGGTTGACGCTCCTTTTTTAAACCACGTGTTCCCCCACACTATACACGCCCCCTGACGAAGGCTTCTCGCCGAAACGGCCGTCGGGAAGGACGCGGACAACATCCACTGACCACTAATCCCTCAGGTATAGTGCTCTTTCGTAATACTGGCATGATTTTGTGAGGTCCTCCCTATATACAGAGGTACTGTGGTGCAATAGTAAGGACCCACGCTAACTAGTCATATGGAAATGCTAGTTTTCTCTATATATAATGGTATAGCCTTTCCTGAGTGATGTCATACGTCCATTGGTATTCTGTGTGCAATCCTGGGCATGGTCATGACTACAGTCTGTTTATGATGCCCATTGTGGGTTTACAGAGTGATGTTAATGCATATGATAATACATTGATTGCATCATGCTCTTGATGCTCCTGCATAGTGTGTCTACCCTGGATTGATGTTTACTCAGGATATGCCTCTAGCGAGATCTCATCATCTAAGTACATAGTTTGGGACTCCATTGAAACTGTCTACACATTGGATTTCTATGAGTAGGTTGATACATGGGAGATACGGGTAAATCCCCTGTCCCTGTAAGAACAATTGTGATGACATTTTCCACTCGGTGGACATCTATAATAATTTTTTAAATTGGGAGAGCGGATTTCAATGGTCTCCCCTATGTACACATGGTGATTGAGGTTTTGTGATTTTTACATGGTTGTAATATTGCAATTATTGATTGTCTTCTAATATGGTCAGTGTCTGATTGTCTGTCGTCCCACTTGTATTGTGCCGCCCTGCACCTACCCCTACTAATAAAGATCTCACTTTTTGCACTTGGATTTTGGTCGTATGGTTCTCTTCTTTTTGTTATTAACTGCGACTTGTCCTCAGTCCCCATCCAGGATTCTATACGTATTATGATGGTTACTATTTATACTTATGTCTGGTAAATCATGGTGTGGCTGTGGTTTCTTTTGATTAATAATGGCTTTGTATTCTTGAAAATTAGATGCGATGTGGACGATCCGTATAAGAGCTGATTTTTTTGCACACACATAGACTTGTATAGGCACCTCTCATATGGAATAAAATAGTGCACACTGCGATTTCTTTATAGGCGGCACACATTGGTATAATCCGCTCGTCTGAACGGCCGGGAACCCTCTCTAGTCCAGAATCATTTTGTCTGTGGCCCCACTCTACTTTACCATTGTGTCACCCTGTTACCAGGTGCTTTATAGGATTAGCTGTCTCTGTTAATCAGATCATTATCCATTTTTGAAGAGCACTGACACAGTAAAACATATGTTCGTTAGACACCATAATTCCACATAATTATAGGAGGCTTCTTTTCACCCACTTCTTCTTTCTCTTCCACATCCATTAAACACTGCCACGTTAATGCACGGCAGGCAGGACAAGCTCGGCACTAAATTATTTACACCCTGAGTCATACCCTGCACACCTCAGACTCTTCATTTCCTCAGAATGCAGCCGGCACAATGGCAGTGCAATTATTGGGAACATTTATTTCATACTACATGTGGTGGCCAGTGAGGTGTGACACTCACAGGGCTTTGTACGCTGCATATACCCATGTAAGTCTGGCACTATTAATGTTTGTTAGTTTGTCCGTATTTATGGGTTACTATGGTTTTATAATATTGGAACCTGTCAGATCAGGTGCCAGAAAAGGACTGTCATAGTATTACTGCCCTGAGGAAAACCTGCACAGAGTAACCAGTAATCTAAAACTACAGCCATCCCACAAAAGACGAGGTTTCAAAGACCGACCTGACAGATGTTTGATAAATTCCACCAGCTCTGTGCAAGAAACACCCATCCAATTAGCATGATGTAAATCAGCATGGGACAGGTCCACACAGCTACTGGGTCATATAGCTTTTCTAGGTCAGTGTAGTGTATTTGTATCACAAGCTATAGATAGCTGTATATATTCTATCGGTGTTTGTTTACATCGGAAGTACTCATATGCACAATGAAAGAATGAAAAACAGAATATTACAATTTTAGCTTGGCTAAAAGTAAAATAATATTTGAATTTAAAATAAGTGGGGAACAATATATGGATAAAAAGATCACAAGAAATGTCAGAAGGGGGTATCAATACATGCATTGGTGTTATAATTACTGTATGCTACAAGTGTATGTGTATGTATGTATGTATGTATGTATGTGTGTGTGTGTGTGTGTATATGTGTATATATATATATACATACATACATACATACATACATACATTACATACATACATTACATACATACACATTTTATATATATATATATACATATATATATATATATATATATATATATATATATATAAAATGTGTATGTATGTATATATATATATATATATATATATATATATATATATATATATATATATATATATATATATATAAAGAAAATAATAGGCATTCAAATAGAGATATTAATGAGTTCAATACATTATTTAGGTAAACATAGGTATACGCTGCATATAACAACAATAAAGAGCATGACATGCAGTAATGAACCAAATGTAGACCAGGACTCTAACATACGTTTTGGTCATACGCACTTATGTTTTCTATTTAAGTTGTGTAAATCAATGTTGTAAATGATATGACTAGTCTAGTGTATATTACTGCTTTAGGCTATTAGAGTCGTGGTTCATTCATGTAGAATTTCCATCCATGGAGAGAGTAAAAGAAACCTTCATGGTGTGTAGGACTCATTTTGCCATTAGACACACTACATTGTCTTTACTGCTTTGCCATCCTTGCCTAGATGCCAACCCAGTGGAAAAAAATATTGTTGTCTAAAAAGATCCTCAGTTCCTTTCCTCCATGCATAAAGTGAAGTGACTCAAGAAATGACAAATTCATCTCATGGAGCTCATGGGTTTGATCCTATGCTATGACACAAATAAAATAAGTCCTATAGATAATATTGGCCTTCTTGTTGATTCTGAGGTTATTAATTACCTAGTCTATGATGAGGTAACACTGTATTAGATTTCTACCTATTTTTTGTTTAGCTCCCACATTTGTTTCCTGCAGGGAATGCGATCCGGCACTGTAGTGAGGAAAAAGGCTGGCTTCCTCCCGAACTCTTCAACTGTACCACACTGACCTTCGTGGAACTAAAAACCCTGGTAAGAGCATTGCTAAGCTGCCCAAACACCGGGTCCATTTTACCAGCCCTCTTGTAAGGGCTCAATTCAGGGGGAAGCCTCATCAGGTTCCACAGAAATGTCGGTAACAAATAGTACACTATTGTTTGCTTGTCTCTCGGCGGGTAGTCTACTTTAGCTTGTATTTAGTAATCTACCATTGGTAGGCTACAAATCCGCCCTGCTATTAATGAAGCACCCTACTGACCCCCAATATACCGGCAGGCAGTTTGGATTTGACCTTTACTGGATGTGTAGTTATGATTAAAGTTCGTTTACACCGTCCGGCAGCACTAAACAACCGCCAATTGTTCTATATCTACAGGTTAATGATCATTTAGTAGCCTTTTTACAGTGGCTAACTTACTGTAGAAGATTGTTTGGTACACACAAGCCACCATTATTCTCGGCAGCACTAGTCCTGTTTACACAGGGCAGTGTGCTGCAAGAAAGATG
This sequence comes from Anomaloglossus baeobatrachus, assembly GCF_048569485.1. Classification (NCBI taxonomy): domain Eukaryota; kingdom Metazoa; phylum Chordata; class Amphibia; order Anura; family Aromobatidae; genus Anomaloglossus; species Anomaloglossus baeobatrachus. The sequence goes on from NC_134356.1 coordinate 362,391,931, forward strand.
GTTTTTTTTGTACACCACAGAAAATCATTACACCTGATAAATGAGCATTTTGCTTGTTCTTTACATGATTAGAACCAAAATATACAATAAAAGACTATCATGAGCAAGTGTTCCTAAGAACGTTCATTCAGAATAATCTTTCAGTGTACATGCATCTTAAGTCTTAAACATGCTTCTTTGGTATTGGGCATTTGTTTTATGACCATTAGAAATCGTTTCAGTTTTTGTTGTTTGTATGGTGTTGGGTACCCGGGTTATGTGCATGGTCAACCCTACACTGGATGATGCTCAATAATGGATATTCTGGTAAAGTGACTCTTATTCTCTCGCTGACAGCCTGAAGCCTGTGTACTCAGCTCTACAAACACACTTTGTTGAGATGAATTTCAGGAATCCTGTGCATGTCTTGTGCTGCTGTTATACCGCTCATATTAATTGCACAACAGCAATACACTTTACGGTATGCTCCAAACTATTTGTGCAGCCAGTGCCAACAATGTGCACCGCTCACAGCCAAATTGCAAAGAAGTAACATCAACTTGTTAATGAGATGACACTGACGTCTGCCTGTAAATGATCCTTTATAACCATTATAAGTTTAGTATCATAGATGTCTGTCAATACAAAACAATGGTGACCTAAGGAAATACTTTGATTATTGTGCAGTAACAAAGTCTCCATTTGATTTACAGAATGAAAAGCTTCACCGAAATGAGACTATTTTGGATGGAGTGAAGTCCATTGAGATCGCTAGAGTCCTGCAGAATGCAACCAATTACACAAAGTCTTTCTATGGGAATGACATCAGGACCAGCTATCAGATGCTAGTGAGGGTGCTGCAATATGAGAGCCAACAGCAAGGCTTTGACTTGGCTGCAACTAGAGATGTGGAATTCAATGAGGTATGCCTGGCTGTCATATATTTATTTTCCTCACTTATACAGTTAGGTCCAGAAATATTTGGACAGTGACACAAGTTTTGTTATTTTAGCTGTTTACAAAAACATGTTCAGAAATACAATTATATATATATAATATGGGCTGAAAGTGCACACTCCCAGCTGCAATATGAGAGTTTTCACATACAAATCCGAGAAAGGGTTTAGGAATCATAGCTCTGTAATGCATAGCCTCCTCTTTTTCAAGGGACCAAAAGTAATTGGACAAGGGACTCTAAGGGCTGCAATTAACTCTGAAGGCGTCTCCCTCATTAACCTGTAATCAATGAAGTAGTTAAAAGGTCTGGGGTTGATTACAGGTGTGTGGTTTTTGCATTTGATAGCTGTTGCTGTGACCAGACAACATGCGGTCTAAGGAACTCTCAATTGAGGTGAAGCAGAACATCCTGAGGCTGAAAAAAAGAAAAAATCCATCAGAGAGATAGCAAACATGCTTGGAGTAGCAAAATCAACAGTCGGGTACATTCTGAGAAAAAAAGGAATTGACTGGTGAGCTTGGGAACTCAAAAAGGCCTGGGCGTCCACGGATGACAACAGTGGTGGATGATCGCCGCATACTTTCTTTGGTGAAGAAGAACCCGTTCACAACATCAACTGAAGTCCAGAACACTCTCAGTGAAGTAGGTGTATCTGTCTCTAAGTCAACAGTAAAGAGAAGACTCCATGAAAGTAAATACAAAGGGTTCACATCTAGATGCAAACCATTCATCAATTCCAAAAATAGACAGGCCAGAGTTAAATTTGCTGAAAAACACCTCATGAAGCCAGCTCAGTTCTGGAAAAGTATTCTATGGACAGATGGGACAAAGATCAACCTGTACCAGAATGATGGGAAGAAAAAAGTTTGGAGAAGAAAGGGAACGGCACATGATCCAAGGCACACCACATCCTCTGTAAAACATGGTGGAGGCAACGTGATGGCATGGGCATGCATGGCTTTCAATGGCACTGGGTCACTTGTGTTTATTGATGACATAACAGCAGACAAGAGTAGCCGGAAGAATTCTGAAGTGTACCGGGATATACTTTCAGCCCAGATTCAGCCAAATGCTGCAAAGTTGATCGGACGGCGCTTCATAGTACAGATGGACAATGACCCCAAGCATACAGCCAAAGCTACCCAGGAGTTCATGAGTGCAAAAGAGTGGAACATTCTGCAATGGCCAAGTCAATCACCAGATCTTAACCCAATTGAGCATGCATTTCACTTGCTCAAATCCAGACTTAAGACGGAAAGACCCACAAACAAGCAAGACCTGAAGGCTGCGGCTGTAAAGGCCTGGCAAAGCATTAAGAAGGAGGAAACCCAGCGTTTGGTGATGTCCATGGGTTCCAGACTTAAGGCAGTGATTGCCTCCAAAGGATTCGCAACAAAATATTGAAAATAAAAATATTTTGTTTGGGTTTGGTTTATTTGTCCAATTACTTTTGACCTCCTAAAATGTGGAGTGTTTGTAAAGAAATGTGTACAATTCCTACAATTTCTATCAGATATTTTTGTTCAAACCTTCAAATTAAACGTTACAATCTGCACTTGAATTCTGTTGTAGAGGTTTCATTTCAAATCCAATGTGGTGGCATGCAGAGCCCAACTCGCGAAAATTGTGTCACTGTCCAAATATTTCTGGACCTAACTGTATATCCCTATTAATTCCATAGCGCTTTTCAGGCGTGATCACATACAAAAGTATGAAAGTCATTCTAATAATTAAATGGCTCTTGACTATTCATATGTTCAAAAGGTGCTTTCTCTGTAGTCCACATTGTCTTGAAAAAGTAATCATACCCCGTGAACTTTTCCATTTTTTTTTTAACGTTACACCTACAAACTTAAATATATTTCATTTGGACTCTATGTGCAATTATAGCAACACTAAGTAACAAGTATTTGTGAAGTATACAGGAAATTATTCTTGGCTTTCTAAATATTTTAAAAATATACTTGCTACTTTGTGTTGCTATATCACATAAAATCCCAATAAAATCCATATAAGTTTGTGGCTGTAATGTGAAAAAAATGTGGAAACGTTCACGGGATACGAATTCTTTTTCAAGGCACTGTGGGAGCAGATGATTTTCTCATTCTACATACAACTGCAGTCAAAATTATTCCAACTCCATTGTCAGGTTTATTAGCAAAACGTACAAACTTTCTGCTGTCTGCAATAAACCAGTCAAACAAGAACAATTTAAATGACCGATCATCACAAACATAACAAGTCGTGCCTCCAAACTCAACACAAAGGCCCCCAATTAATTAGAACTGGTGTTTATACACCAGTCTTAATGACAGGCATTCAGAAATAAGATAGGCCAAATTTATTAATTAATTCATCACATCTTCTCAGTGCTGTGCGGCTTATCAGAGGGCTACAGTAACATGTCCGGTGTGAGAAACGCCTCCACTTTTGAAGAATTTGACCAGCGGGCATAACCACACTTTGGCTTCTCCCAGCTCTACCCATTTTGGCAGAGCTGCCCAAAAGTGTTGTGAAAAAGCCAAAATATTTGCACAACTTCATTTTGTGCAAAATGTTTGTGAGTTATGTTTTTATCAGTATGTATATACTTTGATGAGTACAAGTTACTAATACAGTATGAGAATTACTCAAACACTTAAGAACGAGTGTCTTTAGTACATAAGAGAGTGCCCTTGGATCTTATGACTTGCTGTAATTTTGTGCGTGCCCACGATCAGTTTTCATAGCGTTTTGGACGCAGAATTCAGCTGCGTCCAAAATGCTGCGTTGTATAGTACAAGTACAGTGGATGGGATTTCTAGAAATCTCATGCCCACTGTGCATGTGCAGCCCGCAATGAAAACTGACCTGTGGTGCAGCTTTCCGAGCTGCAGCATGTCAGTGGTTTGCTGTGGAGTCGCAAACGGTCTCCGTAGGGAGAACACAAATGAGAGACCGCAGCGCCCCGAACTCTGATTGTGGGCACAGGTAGCTGCATTCTCCTGTGGAGGAGACTTGCAGCCCCACAGGTCAAGACCCGCTGAGTCCAGGGCGCATCGAGTCCTGACCGTGGGCACGTACCCCAAACATAACACATAGCCAGACTAGCTTCTGGCAGCATTCCTGAGGAACCTTATCATATTCCTCATGGGCAATGGCATCTATATCACTAATATTCTTGGATTTGCATGCTATATTTTGCCGCCTTCAAATCTCACCAAAACATTTCTATGACATGCAAGTTAGGCAACTGTGACAGCCACTCTAGAATCTTCCAGGACTTCTGAAACAAAGTCTTGGTGAACTTTGAAGTATTCTTGGGATTTTTGTCTTGTTGGATTGTCCAATGACACTCAAGCTTTAGCTTCCTCATACAGCTTCCTCGACACACTGTAGGTTCCCAGTGTCAAAGTAACCAAAGCAGCCCCAGAGCATCATTGAGACACTACCAAGCTGCACTCTATAAGTCTAGGCATACCACTGGTTAACTGGCCCAATTAATTTCAGTTTTGTGTTATTACTCCACAGAACAGAATCTTAAACCTTCCGTGGCTTCTTTATATCGTTTTGAACATTTTGTAATTGACTTCCTGCGAGTCATGTGTCACCTTACTGTTCTCCGATCTTCTTGCATGCAATAATCGGATAACAGGTGCAGAGAAGATGGAGGGCTTAATTTCTCAATCTTCTCCACTACCTGTCTTGGCATATATTGAACTGCACACAGATGACATTCGAGTGCTGTCTGATGTTTAACAAGCACGCATAGACTTGTATAGATCGGCTTGATCCGAGACACATTGTCAATCACCACATGCAATTTTTTTTTTGTCATGTCATACCAGCATGAGAAAAAAAAAGTGATGATCAGCATTTTTCCATGGTGTAACATTGGGCCCATTGCTATGCGATAATTTATCAGGTAGCACTCATCCATGGTATAAGGGGGTGTGAGCAAGCTCTTACTGTGAAAACTGAATCCTCAGTACCTAAGATTCCTCATCATCGCTTTCAGGAGCTGGTATGTGGCTTTGTAGCTGGTCATACCAGCCAATGACGCTTGTCATGAAGGAGTTGAATAATTCTAAGATTGCAGTAGTCATTAAAAGTGGCATTTTGTATGAAATTTGGTGACGCCACTTGTTTTATTAGTTGTGATTTGCTATTTAATTGGTTTGTGAAATATTTGTTCTTCAGGAACGCTCGTGAAGATTGACTGTTGGAACTGTGTGCTCTCTGATGCTCCTAGCATGGCTGGTTGGGCTTCTGCAGCATCGGAGAAGCGCATGGCTTCTGAAGGAGGCGATCCAGCAGGCTGCTTGTAAGCTGTATACCAAACAGCTTGTAAGTGCACACTCTTTGCCTAGGAAATTGATCACTGCAGAGTTGGTGACCTAATCAATGAGCTGTAAAGTACACAAGAAAAAATATTTTCATTCTTGAGAATGAAAAGGATTTTTAATAAGAAGTATATGCACAGGTGCCTGTTTTTACAAGATCTCTTTTGCTATTTTAACCAGTTAAGAACAGGAGACTGCACCTTTCGACTGGTATTCCTTCATTGGTTTATTGTAAATTGCAGAAAGTTTGTAAACTTTGATAATAAAAGCCCTATGTGAAATTGGGGTTGAATAATTCTAATTGCAATTGTATGTTCTGAGTTTATTTTTCACAATTTATTGCTCCATCTTATGATTTTTGCATATTTAGAACAACCGTTCACTTCATTTTTTGGGAGTAAGGCAGTTGTACAAAACAAAGTGAGGCTTTATGGTAACCGGACTCTTTATCAGCAGTAAATAATGATATTCCAGTCAGATACAAGGGGGATTGTCGAATGACAATATCTAAAGATCATCAACGTTCCTTGAAAACAGGTTAATATGTCTGCTGCCTAGGACTCTAAGCTTCTTTCACTCTTCTCAGAGGTTTGGAAGCTGAGTCCTAATTTCTTAACAGCACTGAGAATTGGAGCCAAAGTAGTGTTGGGTTTCTAGTTTAATAATTGCTGTAATCTCTGAACTTGGCTAAGAATTACCACTGAAAAGCTGCCTTAAGGGATTACTGGTAAGTAATGCAATTTGCAACCAAGAAGTCCATTATGAGAGGAACAAAACCTGGTTGAGGTTCAGTCATTTGTAATATTTTACCAAACCTGGAAATCCATTTTTATCAGAAAATACAGGGATCTAACTGTATTCTCCAGATAACCTCTACTGGAAATTGCCACGAGGGTCAGATGGAGTTAGCTGCTTTTCTTGTGCTGAAAGAACATAAACCTATCTCTTTTTCTTTGCCAAATTTTCTCTTTTATATGCAGTAGCCATCTTGTAGGAATTAAGAGGGAGAGACAGGTGACTACTGAGACACATAGAGAACACGAACGTAAGATCAATCCATGTATCATGGTGAATGTCTCTCTTATACTACATTTTACAGAACGTCATCCATGCAGGCAGTATAATATTAGATCACAGCAACAAACAGTATTGGGACCAGATCCAGAGGACAGAAGGAGGCACAGCACACCTGCTGAAACATTATGAAGAATATGCCAACAACATGGCCCGGAACATGAAAAAGACGTATATGAAGCCCTTTATCATTGTTACTAAAAATATTAGTAAGTATTACTCTGGAGTAGTAAACCAATCAGCACCACAGCCTCTTCAGCCTGCCAGTGGTTCTTATTAAAGTCTGCAGTTCTAAAATATGCTGGTTACTGTGAAAACCTTCTTTCATTCTTCATGTCAGTGCTTTAAAATTATAAAGATGCACCATCTAATATATAAAGCTGAATGTGTGTATGTGTGTGTATATGTATGTGTGTATGTCCGGGATTGGCATCTGCACCATCGCAGCTACAGCCACAAAATTTCGCACACTCACACTTCTGGACCCCGAGAGCGTCATAGGCTATGTTTTGAGGGGACATTTTAATCCCGCGCTTTACAGTTATTCTTTACAGTTATTTGCCAAAAAACCTGTCTCCATTAAAGCGAATGGAGCTGGGAGCCACAGTGCAGCCAGAACTTCAGAAGAATGCGCAGCCACGTCCTTAAATGGAATGTTGGCGTGTCACAATGCAGCCAGGGAAAGAGACAGACACAGACAGGGTAAGAGACAGACACAAAAACAGACACAGACAAAGAGACAGACGGAAAGAGAGAGACAGGTTAAAAGACACACAGACAGGTAAAGAGACAGACACAGACAAAGAGACAGACACAGGGAGACAGACAAAAACAGGGAAAGAGACAGACAGGGAAAGAGAGGGAAAGAGACAGACAGGGGAAGTGACAGAGATAGATAGACAGACAGGGAAAGAGATTGAGACAGACGGAGAAAGAGACAGAGACAGTCAGAGACAGACAGGGAAAGAGACAGACAGACAAAGAGAGACAGAGAGATATATACAGACTGGGAGACAGACATAATTACATTTATATCTATTTGTTTTGTGGTTTTTGTGTGCAGAATAAATTTTTGTTAATACACTCTATTTCTTTGTCGCTCCATTGGGAGACCCAGACAATTGGGGTGTATAGCTTCTGCCTCCGGAGGCCACACAAAGTATTACACTTAAAAGTGTAAAGCCCCTCCCCTTCTGCCTATACACCCCCCCGTGCATCACAGGCTCCTCAGTTTTTATGCTTTGTGCGAAGGAGGCACACATGCACGCATAGCTCCACATTTAGTCAGCAGCAGCTGCTGACTATATCGGATGGAAGAAAAGAGGGCCCATAACAGGGCCCCCGGCATGCTCCCTTCTCACCCCACTCTAGTCGGCGGTGCTGTTAAGGTTGAGGTACCCATTGCGGGTACATAGGCAGGAGCCACATGCTGTTTTCCTTCCCCATCCCTTAAGGGCTCTGGGTGAAGTGGGATCCTAATCTGTCTCCAGGCACTGGGACCGTGCTCCCTCCGTAGCCCCTGGGGAATCTGCTGGACAGGAGCCGGGTATCGTCAGGGACAAGGCCCTGCTACTGTGAGGTACTCTGTGTCCCCTTGGAGACGGCGCATGGAGCGCTTGTGTCATACACGCTGCAGCACTGCTGGGTGTGTTAGTGCGCCGGGACTACCGGGCTGACCGCGCTTATTTGCCGGCCGCGCTTATAACTTTAGTCCCCGGCTTTTGCGGCCTAGTACCGCATATTCCCGCCCCCGGGCCTGCCAGTCAGGGTAAGGGCGGGACGCTGCACAGGACGTCTGCGCTGAGGGCTGGAGCATACTTTGTATCCTCCTCCCCCCTCACTGAGCACCGTGGGGCACCAGATTCCCGCACTTTCTAGGGCACGCCCACGGCCCCCTCCTCCTCACAGAACGCCGGCAGCCATTCCTGTCAGCACTTCTGAAGCTGGAGAGGAGAGACAACACGGCTCTGGGAGGCCCAGGCAGGGAATCTGGTGGTCACACAACCGCTTTGGGCGGTCGGTAAGCAGCACCTGTTGCTAGGTGCTGGCCCCCCTGGGTGCCGAATTGTATATATATATATATGCTTATATGCTATACATTTACTCTGTACGGTCGCACTGTTGATTTTTGGCTATATACCCTCCCGGATTGTACTCAGAGGAGACAACAGCATGTCGTCCGCAAAAAGCAAGGGTGCCAAAGCACAGGCTTACTTTGCAACCTGTACCTCATGTGCGGCTATACTACCGGCAGGTTCCACCGACCCTCATTGTGTGCAATGCTCGGCTCCTGTGGCACTTACTCAGCCGGAGCCTCTGCTACTGGTGGCCCAAGTGGAACCACCTGCTACCACTGTCCAGGTGACAGGGACGGAGTTTGCAGTATTTGCTGACAAACTTTCTGAGAGTATGGATAAATGGTCTGCTAAGATACTAGAAGCCTTGCAGTCCAGGCCGGTAACACAGGCCCCGGGCACTGTGGAATCATTGACCCCAGGCCCCCCTCGGTTGGAGCAGCAAAGTGCTCCTGGGGTGACTCATAGGTCCCAGGGTGAGGTCTCTGACACGGACCGCAGTCCCAGACCGCCTAAGCGGGCTCGCTGGGAGCTTCCCTCGACTTCATCACACTGCTCAGGGTCTCAGCAGGAGGACTCTCTAGAGGATGAAGCGGAGGTGGCAGATCAGGATTCTGATCCTGAGGCCGCTCTCAACCTAGATACACCTGAAGGAGACGCCATAGTGAATGACCTTATAGCGTCCATCAATCAGGTGTTGGATCTTTCTCCCCCAGCTCCTCCAATTGAGGAGTCAGCTTCTCAGCAGGAGAAATTCCGTTTTAGATTTCCCAAGCGTACAATGAGTACGTTTCTGGATCACTCCGACTTCAGAGAGGCAGTCCAGAAACACCGAGCTTGTCCAGATAAGCGCTTTTCTAAGCGCCTTAAGCACACACGTTATCCCTTCCCCCCTGACGTTGTCAAGGGTTTGGGCTCAGTGTCCCAAGGTGGATCCTCCAGTCTCCAGACTGGCGGCTAGATCCATAGTTGCAGTGGAAGATGGGGCTTCACTCAAAGATGCCACTGACAGACAGATGGAGCTCTGGTTGAAATCCATCTATGAAGCTATCGGCGCGTCCTTTGCTCCGGCATTCGCAGCCGTATGGGCACTCCAAGCTATCTCAGCTTGTCACTCGCAGATAAATGCAGTCACACGTGCCTCTGCTCCGCAGGTGGTGTCCTTAACCTCTCAGGCGTCGGCGTTTGCGTCCTACACCATTAATGCTGTCCTGGACTCTGCGAGCCGTACGGCGGTAGCTTCCGCCAATTTGGTGGCAGTCCGCAGCGCCATGTGGCTACGTGAATGGAAGGCAGACTCTGCTTCCAAAAAGTTCTTAACCGGTTTGCCATTTTCTGGCGACCGCCTGTTTGGTGAGCGATTGGATGAAATCATTAAACAATCCAAGGGAAAGGACTCATCCTTACCCCAGTCCAAACCAAACAGACCTCAACAACGGAAGGTACAATCGAGGTTTCGGTCCTTTCGGCCCGCGGGCAGGTCTCAATTCGCCTCGTCCAACAGGCCACAGAAGGGTCAGAGGGACTCCGATTCATGGCGGTCTAAGTCACGTCCTAAAAAGACCGCCGGAGGAACCGCTCCCAAAGCGGCCTCCTCATGACTTTCGGCCTCTTCACACCGCATCCTCGGTCGGTGGCAGGCTCTCCCGCTTTTGCGACGCCTGGCTGCCACATGTCCAAGATCGATGGGTGAGAGACATTCTGTCTCACGGTTACAGGATAGAGTTCAGCTCTCGTCCTCCGACTCGTTTCTTCAGAACATCTCCGCCCCCCGAGCGAGCCGATGCTCTTCAGGCGCTGTGCACTCTGAAGGCAGAAGGAGTGGTGATCCATGTTCCTCTTCAGCAACAGGGTCACGGTTTTTACTCCAACTTGTTTGTGGTGCCAAAAAAGGACGGATCTTTCCGTCCTGTTCTGGACCTAAAACTGCTCAACAAACACGTAAAAACCAGGCGGTTCCGGATGGAATCGCTCCGCTCCGTCATCGCCTCAATGTCCCAAGGAGATTTCCTAGCATCAATCGACATCAAAGATGCTTATCTCCATGTACCGATTGCACCAGAGCATCAGCGCTTCCTGCGTTTCGCCATAGGGGACGAACACCTTCAGTTCGTGGCACTGCCTTTCGGCCTGGCGATAGCCCCACGGGTCTTCGCCAAGGTCATGGCAACAGTAGTAGCAGTCCTACACTCTCAGGGACACTCGGTGATCCCTTACTTAGACGATCTGCTTGTCAAGGCACCCTCTCAAGTGGCATGCCAACACAGCCTGAACATTGCTCTGGAGACTCTCCAGAGATTCGGGTGGATCATCAATTTCCCAAAGTCAAATCTGACACCGGCCCAATCACTGACATATCTTGGCATGGAGTTTCATACTCTCTCAGCGATAGTGAAGCTTCCGCTGGACAAACAGCGTTCACTACAGACAGGGGTGCAATCTCTCCTTCAAGGCCAGTCACACCCCTTGAGGCGCCTCATGCACTTCCTAGGGAAGATGGTAGCAGCAATGGAGGCAGTTCCTTTTGCGCAGTTTCATCTGCGTCCACTTCAATGGGACATTCTCCGCAAATGGGACAGGAAGTCGGCGTCCCTCGACAGGAACGTCTCCCTTTCTCAGGCAGCCAAAGCCTCCCTTCGGTGGTGGCTTCTTCCCACTTCATTGTCGAAGGGGAAATCCTTCCTACCCCCATCCTGGGCGGTGGTCACGACGGACGCGAGTCTATCAGGGTGGGGAGCGGTCTTTCTCCACCACAGGGCTCAGGGTACCTGGACTCAGCCAGAGTCCTCCCTTCAGATCAATGTTCTGGAGATAAGGGCAGTGTATCTTGCCCTAAAGGCGTTCCAGCCGTGGCTGGAAGGCAAGCAGATCCGAATTCAGTCGGACAACTCCACCGCGGTGGCATACATCAACCACCAAGGCGGAACACGCAGTCGGCAAGCCTTCCAGGAAGTCCGGCGGATTCTGCTGTGGGTGGAAGCCACAGCCTCCACCATATCCGCAGTTCACATACCGGGCGTAGTAAACTGGGAAGCAGACTTTCTCAGTCGCCAGGGCATGGACGCAGGGGAATGGTCCCTTCACCCGGACGTGTTTCAAGAGATCTGTTGCCGCTGGGGGATGCCGGACGTCGACCTAATGGCGTCCCGGCACAACAACAAGGTCCCGGCATTCATGGCACGGTCTCAAGATCACAGAGCTCTGGCGGCAGACGCCTTAGTTCAGGATTGGTCGCAGTTTCAACTGCCTTATGTGTTTCCTCCTCTGGCACTGTTGCCCAGAGTGTTACGCAAGATCAGGGCCGACTGCCGCCGCGCCATCCTCGTCGCTCCAGACTGGCCGAGGAGGTCGTGGTACCCGGATCTGTGGCATCTCACGGTGGGCCAACCGTGGGCACTACCAGACCGACCAGACTTACTGTCTCAAGGGCCGTTTTTCCATCTGAATTCTGCGGCCCTCAACCTGACTGTGTGGCCATTGAGTCCTGGATCCTAGCGTCTTCAGGGTTATCTCAAGAGGTCATTGCCACTATGAGACAGGCTAGGAAACCAACGTCCGCCAAGATCTACCACAGGACGTGGAGGATATTCTTATCCTGGTGCTCTGATCAGGGTTTTACTCCCTGGCCATTTGCCTTGCCCACTTTTCTTTCCTTCCTTCAATCCGGATTGGAAAAGGGTTTGTCGCTCGGCTCCCTTAAGGGACAAGTCTCAGCGCTCTGTGTTTTTTCAGAAGCGCCTAGCCAGACTTCCACAGGTACGCACGTTCCTGCAGGGGGTTTGTCACATAGTCCCTCCTTACAAGCGTCCGTTAGAACCCTGGGATCTGAACAGGGTGCTGATGGCTCTTCAGAAACCACCTTTCGAGCCAATGAAGGATATTTCTCTTTCACGCCTTTCGCAGAAAGTGGTCTTCCTAGTAGCTGTCACATCACTTCGGAGAGTGTCTGAGCTAGCAGCGCTGTCATGCAAAGCCCCTTTCCTGGTGTTTCACCAGGACAAGGTGGTTCTGCGTCCGGTTCCGGAATTTCTCCCTAAGGTGGTATCCCCCTTTCATCTCAATCAGGATATCTCCTTACCCTCTTTTTGTCTTCATCCAGTTCACCAATGTGAAAAGGATTTGCACTTGTTAGATCTGGTGAGAGCACTCAGAATCTACATTTCTCGTACGGCGCCCCTGCGCCGCTCGGATGCACTCTTTGTCCTTGTCGCTGGCCAGCGTAAAGGGTCACAGGCTTCCAAATCAACCCTGGCTCTGTGGATCAAGGAACCAATTCTCGAAGCCTACCGTTCTTCTGGGCTTCCGGTTCCCTCAGGGCTGAAGGCCCATTCTACCAGAGCCGTGGGGGCGTCCTGGGCTTTGCGGCACCAGGCTACGGCTCAGCAGGTGTGTCAGGCGGCTACCTGGTCGAGCCTGCACACTTTCACGAAACACTATCAGGTGCATACCTATGCTTCGGCAGATGCCAGCCTAGGTAGGCGAGTCCTTCAGGCGGCGGTTGCCCACCTGTAGGAAGGGGCCGTTTTACGGCTCTATTACGAGGTATTATTTTACCCACCCAGGGACTGCTTTTGGACGTCCCAATTGTCTGGGTCTCCCAATGGAGCGACAAAGAAGAAGGGAATTTTGTTTACTTACCGTAAATTCCTTTTCTTCTAGCTCCAATTGGGAGACCCAGCACCCGCCCCTGTTCCCTTCGGGCTGTTGTTCTTTGTGTACACATGTTGTTCATGTTGAATGGTTTTCAGTTTTCCGAACTTCCTTCGGATTGAATTTACTTTAGACCAATTTATAAGTTTCCTCCTTCCTGCTTTTGCACCAAAACTGAGGAGCCCGTGATGCACGGGGGGGTGTATAGGCAGAAGGGGAGGGGCTTTACACTTTTAAGTGTAATACTTTGTGTGGCCTCCGGAGGCAGAAGCTATACACCCCAATTGTCTGGGTCTCCCAATTGGAGCTAGAAGAAAAGGAATTTACGGTAAGTAAACAAAATTCCCTTCTTTGTTAACAGCAGTTATTAACCCGGGCGAAGCCGGTAGTACAGCTAGTTTGAGATAAAGGCTGAGATTCTAGAAAATGCATACATTTCAGAATATACGTGTGAGTCGTAGTAAATGAGATTTACTATCCTCTGGTGACTCAGAAACATTTTAAGAGCTTAGTCTTGATCACAGGTATTAAAGAAAGGGCGTGTTTGGCAGAAGCATAGTATACACATATTGACGATCAAGTCATGCCTCTGAGTTATGTATTACACATACTGTACGTCTGGCCTGTTAACATAATAATATTACTCCTAATGTTAACTATTACAGCAAACCTGCATATATTACTCAACATTGAAATTGCAACATCAAAAGAAAAAGTCGTGGAAATATGAAAATCACAGGATAGTCATTTTAATTATATGCAAATGATAAATAAGTAGATACAAAGTTTTCAAAACATATTTATTCAGTATCGAGTATGAGTGCCATGCTCAGAAATACATGCACTTACACGCCTTGGTATGCTCTTAGTGAGCCTATTAACCCTTGCCAACATGCGGCGTAGATGTACAACGCAAATCGGGAGCTTTTGGGAGCACAAACTGAGCCCGCCACATACCTGGCAGATAATGTCACAGCCACGATCTGCCTCTTTACAGACATGGGTTGAGTGAAGCTCCAACAAAAACAGTTAACCGTTAAATGTCGCTGTCAGTCTGTGACAGCGGCAATAACAGCATGTCGGCATAGGGGAGTGTCATATATATGGCCATCCTGTGATGTGATAGAGGGGCTCCGATGGATTCCTGTTAAAGCCACCGGTCTGTTAAGATCCGCATGTCTTCCATCACTGAGCTCCATTGCAACCCAGCCTGTGACTGGGCTTCAAAGGTAACCATGATTTTTAATATACATAGCAATACTGTGGTATTTTTGTGTATAGTACAAGGAAGCTGCAGGTTCTGATCCCCTAAGAGCAGTAAAAAATAGTTAAAAGTAAAAAAAGAGTTTGAACAAATATGACAAAAATTAAGATATTTAAAGAAATAAAAAATACACATGTGGTATCACTTTAAAAAGAGTTATGACCCTTGAGGAAGGAGAGAAAAAAATAAAAACTGAAAAACAGGAATTGGTAAGGTCACAAAGGGGGTTAATGGTTGTCTGGTGAATGTTATGCCACGCTGAATGCATTTGGAAACGCAAATCATCAAAATCCCCTTCTGCCAGCTTTCTCTGCAATTGCCGACCAATGACATCCTAGATGTGCCCGATTGGTGACAAGTCCAGAGAGGCTGCAAGATATGGTAACATATTGAGGCCTATAGAATACGCAACATACGGCCTGGTGTTGTCATCTTGAAAAACGGCTCCTAGTACATTGTGAAAGCACTTATTCCACAACTAAATAAATGTAACGCAGAGATGTTTGCATACCTGGAATGAAGAGTAGAGGGGAGTGGCTGTCATCCAATTTGCCACCATAAGCTCAGCAATTTCTCCAAAGTGTCTAAGGAGCTGTTTTACCACATAACAACACCAAACCGCATATTGCTCATTGTACTGTGAGCAACCTACTTGGCCAAAATTTGCTACCATGGGTTGTAGTGTCTCCGAACATATAGGATGTTTTTGTTTCGCAATTGCAAAAGGAACTGTCAGCAGTGGATCTTGATGATTTGCCCAAGTGGCAGAACATTTCTTAGATAACCATTAATAACCTCATTGATGGCATATCAAGGCACAGAAGTGCGGGTATTGCATGGAAATCATACTCAATACTGAATAAATTGAAAGGTCTTGAAAATTTGTTTTTTTTCAGTTATCTACATATTAGGTCTATTCATCTTGTGATTTCCTTAATTCTACGCCTTTTCCTTCTTCAATTCCTGTACAGTTTAGATACAAAAACCTGTTCTCTCTACATTTGTGAAAATGATTGTGGAAAACTGGAATTTACATAATTCTTATAGTATCTTACTAAGATGTCTTGCTTGCCGTAAGAATGTAATCCATACCTTTAATTCTGCCTTCTTTCCTCCAGTTATTGCTGTAGACATATTTGACAAGGCGAATTTCAGTGGAGCCAAAGTCCCCCAGTTTAATGAGATATATGAAGATTATCCTAAAGACTTGGAGTCGTCAGTCCTGTTCCCTGATACTTTGTTTAAGCCCCCTGAAAGAAAAGGTAAAATTACAGTGTTTTTCATTCATCTTGGTTAATACTCAGACTTAACTGTGTTAGGCAACATACTCTGGTAACACATAGATTTCTTGACAAACGTGGTAATTTAATCTAGCTGTGTTTCTATATAATATATCGCCTTTGCATCTCTTTTCTCATGAATAGTAAATGAGTATACTTTATAAATCAGCTCAAACAACTACTTGTCAATCTCCATCGCTGGCAACTTCTTCCTTCATTTATGCCGGTGCCATAAATCACCTAAAAACAAATCACTGTTAAAGATATATGTTTTGTAAATGTCAAGGGCATGAGATGTGTGGGCGGATAAACATTACAGTATATGGGATATAAAAGAAATCTTTTGATATGCTCTTGATGTGTTAAGATTTAAGACATGAGCTCTCTATAGTTTCACCGAGTCTCATTCATTCTTATGTAGAGGAAATGCACGTAGCTCAGTCTATAGGGAAACGGATTGATGTATGGATGCATAATGTGGATTAGCAGCTTGCCAATACATGATTTACAACATACGTGAACCTTTCTTTCTATTACTTGGTTTCATAGATGGAGACCTAGTCATCCTTTGTAGAATGACCTGTCATGAATGTTGTACATCATGTACCAGTATATGAGACGGCATGAAATATAAGGAAATACTTGTTAGTATAAGGGCATGTCCATCTTTAGAGTAGACCTCACCACCACCGGAGCTGCTCCAACCCCCCAACATACTGTCTCCTTCCCCAGCACCCTGTAGATTGTTAGCCGGTGAGGGCAGAGTCCTCTCCCCCTATATATTAGAATGTCACTTTTTAGTTTTTTACTATATTTTGTATATTTCTGTAAACATTGTTCACATGTCTGGCATAATGGAATTAATATAGTGATGGGTTTCCTTGAGAGCACCTTGCTCTTGGACTGCCGGGAAGCTGATGAATAACAGTGACTGTGTCCAGAACTGTCATTGCAGAGAATCACGCTGTATAGCGGGTATATTTATAGATGACCTCGGTGGCATCAGAGACCTTTTATTACCACTTATTTTTATCTTGTACCATTCATCATAACATTTTACCGCTGTATACATTTTGAAATAAAAGTTTTACCTCTTACATGATGGCCTTGTAATTACTCACATTATATTACAACTATTTCTTTTTCTACGTAGCTCTACCCACTGACAAGCCTTCCAACCAGATATATCCTAACAGTGATGAGGAATATGACTCCCGTCTCTCTAAACGCAAAAAGAGGCAACCGGATCCATCCGATCAGCATGCTATTGCTATGGTCATAGTATATCGCTCTTTGGGGCAGCTCTTACCAGAAACCTATGACCCTGACCGCAGAAGCTTAAGGTACTCAAGAAAATCTCTCTTCATTCTCTGTCGTATTCGTGTATCCCATATTCTGACTATCTACATTTGTGTAATAATATAGTGTAATACTTTGACTTGTAAGGTCAAAAAAGCAAAATCATGTGAAGAATAGCTGACCATTCGGTAAGAATAGGTCACATAGTGGCACATACGTCCTTTATGGGCTAAGGAAGGAAGAGCGGTGACACCATACTCATCTATTACTGTAATCTAAGGGAAGTACCGCACTAACAAATCTGTGTATGATTAGGTCCCTTCTTGAAAATCCTATTTTTTTCCCCTGAAAGTTGAGGTTTGCAGTTTAGCCTTTTATTGGCAGACATTGTAATCATTAGTATGTTTTCTCTTTTTGCGTCCCAGAGTTCCCAACCGACCAATTATTAACACACCCATTGTGAGTGCATCGGTGCACAATGAAGGGGAACCATTGCCACCTCAACTGGACAAGCCAATAATGCTGGAATATACAATGTTAGAAACTGAGGAGAGGACCAAACCTGTGTGTGTATTTTGGAACCACTCCATTATGTGAGTATCTCGTTTTCTCTCACCTTTTTTTCAACTTAATGTGAGAGCAGTATGATGTAGCGTCAGAGACCCTGATTCCAGCAATGTGTCCGTTACTGGGCTGCTTGTTGCAATTTTGATAAAATCACTGTTTTATCAGCAGAAGATATCAATAGAGGTCTAGTAAACCTGCTGCCAGGTAGTCCTGTATATTCATGATATCTAGAACCAGGAAAACAGGAGCTTTAAAGGCCAATTATAATTTTTTTTTTTATTTAAACACACAGTAAAACCACATATAATAAACACTCATAGAAACAGTAGTAAGAAATGCTACTTGAAAGGGAACACCCACAAGCATGTGAGAGACAGGGTCTAGGAGTTATATAGACAGAATACTAGGGAGCCCAAGTAATGTTAAATAATGCAAGTTGTCTAGCCGGTAGAATGAAGCAATCAAAAGTGATAAGTTCAGGCACTTGCTTATTTGTAATCATAAATTGATCAGCAGCTTACCCATAGTTAGTACGCCTCACCCCGTCTGTCCACATGAAACAAAACCCCTCCGAGCTCTGTATAACACCACCACCACTGATTGCCAGTGTTTTGCTTACACTCAGTATAGACAGAAAGCTGTCAATCAGTGGTGTGGGCGGGGTTATGCAGAGCTCAGTATTCAGAGAACTGGTAATTCTGCACAGTGATGTTATCAAAACTACAACAAGCAGCCCAGTAAGTGATACTTCTCTGAAATCAGGGTATCTGCCCCTACATCATGCTGTTCTGAGCTGGAGTAACAAAAACTGAGTGAAAGATTCCTTTTAAGTATCTGCCATGTGCGTGCTCAACTCCTTGTTGAGCTCAGGTATCCATTTCCATGGAGATCTTTGGCGAATTTAGAAGATTCTGATAAAAAAAATAAACAATTTCTTCCAAACAGAACTGGCGGCGCAGGAGGGTGGTCCTCCAAAGGCTGTGAACTGGTCTTCAGAAATAAAAGCCACATCACCTGCCAGTGTAATCATATGACCAGTTTTGCTGTTCTGATGGATATTTCGAAGCGAGAAGTAAGTTTCCTACATACTTAATCTACAGTAGAATGTAACAAATTAAGGAGCACACACAGCGCGTTGTACCAAAATGCCAGTCTAGACTTGGCAGTCCAAATGTAAATCCAGATTTATTGGATATTTCATGAACCGTCCACCTTCTGGTGCACAAATGCTTAGTAGGAAAACTGTGATGGAGCATTTGCTGCTAAATAGCATGAATCAATAATTTTATGTTCAAACTGAACTTTCATTGGAAGAGATGTGTTGGATACAAGGTCACATATACACCTGGTATTCCAAATTTCAACTAGATGTCTGTCTCAGTCAAGTGTAAAAGGAGGGAATCAAGAAAAGGAAAGGAAGCGAGCAATAAAACAATATTTTTAAATCTGGGTTGAGATGATGACATAGAGTAAGTGGCACCTTCTGTCACGTAAAACAGTGGTCAGATTATCAGATTAGTCCTGAACTGCGGGTATGTCTAATACGCTGGGTGCTTGAGAAGTGGATGAGTGTTAAGCTGTTGTAGATGAGAAAGTCTAATGCTGCGTTCACACCCCAGTAATATGGCTCTGTGCAGGAACCACGCTGTGCATATTTTCAATGCAATAAGAAGGTGTACAAGTGCGACACTCACCAATATGTTTTATGTTTTATTTCATAACTTAAAACATCAGTTTTAACAGCAATTTGCAAATGCTCAATGCAGCCACTGTCTGTAATAGATACTTGTACTTCTTGCGTATTTATGTTTCTCTCTGTTGCTTCATTGTGGGGGAGGGGGGGGGGTCAGGAGGCCATAAGTGTATGCTGCTGCCAATAGGAGGCTGGCACTAAGCAAAAAAAGTTAGCTCTTCCCCAGTAGCATACACCCATCAACTGACATGGAGATATTCACTTTTTAGCTTAGTGTCAGAGGCAGACAAGGGGCTGCACTCAGTCCTGTTTTTACCTTAAATTTGTTGTGTGTTAATGATTTCCCTTTTTTCTTTCAGATGCAGCTTATGATTGGGCAACAGAGTGTAGGTGTGTCACTCTGTTGATCCCCCTAGAGACCGAGACCACAGTGTGGGGTTACATCACTACTGCTGTCTCTCTTTGGTTTGTCTGGCAGGACTCTAGCTCCCTAACCCATCAAGAGTGTTTGGGGCTCCCCAGAGGTCGATCCTTGCTCTCATACCCCTGCTTGGTCGCCCCCCAGCACCTGACGTGCAGGGAGGGAAGAAAAATCCGGTACCTTCCTGGTGTCCGACAGATAATGTCCGGGATGCCTGACGACTGTCTTCCTCACTTTACTGCGAAGATGGATTCTATGGCTTTCAGGACAGGTTCTTCCTTCTCTAGGCCCCTGGCTATGGGGCAATCCATAAAAAAAAGGCTTTATGTTCATAGATGATAATCCTTAAAGAGGTTGGTCACTACTTTACTATTGATGGTCTATCTTTAGGATAGGTCATCAATGTCTTATTGGCCGGGATCCGACACCCCACACCCCCACCGATCAGACATCCTATGTGCTGGCGGCAGCCGGAAATGCTCACTTGCGGAGCTACCCCGTCAACTGATAGTGGCTGAGGTCAGGTACTGCTGTCATCGCTGGTACTGAAACCAGCTGATCGTCAGGGATGTGGGGTGTCTGATCACTTCCCCTGCTGCTCAGTCAATCAGCTGTGCTCCCTGCTCTCCAGGCCCAGCCTACGAGAGTGTGTCTCTCTCTTGCTTGTCATGCCAGATCCTTGTGCTCCATTCTCTGTCACCACACCCTTTTTTCGGCACCAAGTTCGCCTTCTGCTCAGTGCCATCTTCCTCTCTACGGCAGCACTCCTGCGCCTGAAGTCTACGCCCCCCTACTTCACGCCAGACTCCCACCTCTTGCTATTCTCTCCTGCTCCAAAGCCACAGCTCTTCAGGGATCCAGCCCAATTAACCAGGGTAAGCTAGAGGCAACTCCTTCCCTATCATCTTTCTCTCTGGCAGTTATCTCCTTTTTATACTCAACCTCAGGGAACCTTCATCCAACTCTTGTCCTTCACTTTGCCTGTGCCTCTTGGCACAGGAAGTTTCCCTCTGGTCAGACGTCAGCCCTCTGCCCAGGCTGTAGCAGTACACCCCTTGAGTAGTCCACTGCTCTCTCCTAGTCAGTTGCCGACCTAACCAAGGTATCCCAGGCCTTGGTTTCGGTCATGGAACGGCAACCTAATTCAGCCACCACTATGGGCGGCCCTCTCGCTTCACATGGCAAGTTTGACTCCCCAGTTCCTCAAGTCTCAAGAGATACAAGAAATGAGTCCACACTAGTACTACTTCCAGGTGTGCCACTTCTTCAGTGTCTTCCAGGAGGGCACACATTTCTTGCTCTCCTTCCTCCAACACTCTGACGGTTTAGGAATTGGACCCCCATCTGAATTTCTAAGTTGATGGATAGCTTGATTAAAAAGACCTTCTCAGGTTTTTGCTAATCACAAATAATTTAACTGCATTTTCGTCATGGAATGGGAGCATCCGGAAAAATGTTTCTAAAAATGTAAACAAATGGAAGTTCTATACTCATTTGTGTTTAATCTGCAGAGATGGACAGAATCTCCTTCAGTGGATCCCCCAGTCTCCCAGCTCTCCACCAACACTATCCTTCCTCTCTCAGATGGGGCCTCCCTCCGACAGGCACACTGGGACTCTGGCAAAGTCTGCCTATGAGACCACGGGATTAGCTCTCTGCCTGTCCTTCCCCTCCACTTTGGCCTCCAAGGTGGTTTCCACCTGGGCCAAGCTACTTTGCTAGGACATCCTGTCTGGAGCACCCATCTCTGAACTGGTGGACCTAGCCAACCAGAATGCTCAGTCTGAAAAATTTCTCCTAACCGCTTCACTAGATGCTGCCGCTTGCTCAGCTTTTTCAGCCAGCAGTTGTCACAATCCGCAGAGCCTTATGACTTAAGGTATGGAACGTGGACCCAACATCCAAGAAGTCCCTCACCAGTTTCCCTTTCCATCTCTTTGTAGAAAAGTTGGACAAGATCATCTGAATGCCACTCTTCCACAGCAGAATTCAAAACGCCCACCCCCCAAGAGATGTTTGTTTTCTTTTCATTCCTTTTACCAATTTTTATCTGGAAACTACAGTCGCCAGGACAAGTCTTCA
The DNA here is from genome assembly GCF_048569485.1 of Anomaloglossus baeobatrachus. NCBI lineage: Eukaryota > Metazoa > Chordata > Amphibia > Anura > Aromobatidae > Anomaloglossus > Anomaloglossus baeobatrachus. The sequence continues at coordinate 362,413,595 of NC_134356.1, forward strand.
ATCTGCCAAGAAAACAGAAGACCCTCTTTCAAGCCTGCTCTCTTCTCTCGGGCACCAGGTCAAGCCTTCCAGTTCCAACAGGTTCTCTTCTGCATGATTTGGCATCCCCACCCAAGAACCCTCTCTGGTTGGGTGGTCGTCTTTTTTTAATCCGGGATGAGTGGCTTTCCGTAATTGACAACACTTGGATTCGGGACATCGATCCCTATGGCTACAAATTAGAGTTTTCCATCTTCCCTCTCTCTCACTTCATATCCCGCCCCCCAAAGTATCTCTCTCCTCAGGTATGGTGTCATCATTCCCATTCCCTCTGAGTAGTGCTTCCCAATTTCTATTTAAACCTTTTTATGGTCCCAAAGAAGGATGGTGCCTTTCGTCCCATCTGAGATCTAAAGTTGTTGAACAGATGTGTCAGACTCCTCCACTTCAGGATGGAGCCTCTCCGTTCAATGATAGCCTCAGTGGAGCCTAAAGGCCCCGTCACACTAAGCAACATCGCTAGCAACATCGCTGCTAACGAACAACTTTTGTGACGTAGCCATGATGTTGCTAGAGATGTTGCTGTGTGTGACATCCAGCAACAACCTGGCCCCTGCTGTGAGGTCGTTGGTTGTTGCTGAATGTCCTGGGCCATTTTTTAGTTGTTGCTCTCCCGCTGTGAAGCACACATCGCTGTGTGTGACAGCGAGACAGCAACAACTAAATGTGCAGGCAGCAGGAGCCGGCTTCAGCGGACACTGGTAACCACAGTAAACATCGGGTAACCAAGAAGCCCTGTCCTTGGTTACCCGATATTTACCTTTGTTACCAGCCTCCGCCGTTCTCACTGTCAGTCTCAGGTCCTGCTCTGTGCACATGTAGCTGCAGGACACATCGGGTTAATTAACCCGATGTGTGCTGTAGCTAGGAGAGCAGGGAGCCAGCACTAAGCATTGTGCGCTGCTCCCTGCTCTGTGCACATTTAGCTGCAGTACACATCGGGTAATTAACCCGATGTGTGCTGTAACTAGGAGAGCAGGGAGCCAGCGCTAAGCGGTGTGCGCTGCTCCCTGCTCTGTGCAGCTGCACCCTGTACTCTATACCCTATATATGTACCCTGTGCAGCTGCACCAGGTGTGCGCTGCTCCCTGCTCTGTGCACATGTAGCTGCAGCACACATCGGGTAATTAACCCGATGTGTGCTGTAACTAGGAGAGCAGGGAGCCAGCGCTCAGTGTGCGCTGCTCCCTGCTCTCTGCACATGTAGCTGCGTGTGCTGGTAACCAAGGTAAATATCGGGTTGGTTACCCGATATTTACCTTAGTTACCAATCGCAGTATCGTCCACGCGGCGCTGGGGGCTGGTCACTGGTTGCTGGTGAGCTCACCAGCAACTCGTGTAGCGACGCTCCAGCGATCCCTGCCAGGTCAGGTTGCTGGTGGGATCGCTGGAGCGTCGCAGTGTGACATCTCACCAGCAACCTCCTAGCAACTTACCAGCGATCCCTATCGTTGTTGGGATCGCTGGTAAGTTGTTTAGTGTGACTGGACCTTTAGGAGTTTCTATGTTCAGTAGACATCCATGATGCCTATCTGCATATACTGATCTTTCCATTCCACCAAAAATTCATGCATTTCGCATTACAGGATTCCCACTTTCAGATCACAACACCACTGTTTGGCCTATCTACAGCAACCTGTGTCTTCACGAAGCAACATTCTGATCAAACCATCTTCTCCCTCACCATGTCGCGAGAATCTGGAAATCACCCTGGACACTCTTTCTTATCTCTTGTCTGGATCATCAACAAAGCAAAGTCATTGCTGATTCTGACCCAATGCATTGTTTTCTTAAGAACGCTGTTCAACACCTCACATGCAAAAATCTTTTTGCCTGAATACAAATACTTTGCCCTTCTAAGAGGAATTCATTCTCTCAGACATCCCTCTCCATGAGCCCTCCAATTTTGCATGACCATACTGGGCAAGATGGTGGCCACAAGCGAACCAGTCCCATTTACTCAGCTCCACACTCACCCCCTTCAGCTTTTTCTTTTATCAAGATGGGGCAAGTTCTCTCACTTTCTGGACCGGCCAGTACTACTTCCTCCCCTGATCAAGAAGTCCTTGGAATGATGGAGATGATCCTCCCTTGTTCTTCACGGAAGACCATTCCTGCTGATTTGATGGCAGATCGTAACAACAGACTCCAGTCTACTTGGCTGGGGAGCTGTCTTTCAGAAGCTAATGGTACAAGGCCAATAGATTGCCCAGGAATGATTTCTTCTCATCAATAACCTTGGTGCTGAGAGCAATCCTCCTGGCCCCTTCACAGGCAGGACCTTCTCTTCGGTCGTCCGATCCACGTCCAATACGGCTGTGGCATATATCAACCACCAAAGAGGAACTCGCAGCCTGCCAGTGATGTCAGAAGTTTCTCAGATCCAGTCATAGACAGAATGTTCCTGCAGTATCAGCAGTTCACGGAGTCCCGGAGTGAACAACTTGGCCGCCAACTTTCTCAGGCGAGAGGATCTCACCGCAGCAGAATGGTGCCGGACCCATCATTCTTCATCTGCTTCAGATGCTGCTGAAGACTGTTTGTGTGCAGGTCTCATGATCCCCTAGCACTAGACTCCAACGCTCTGCCGATCTCCTGGTCTCAGTTCTCCCTTCCATACCTGTTTCCTCCTCTCCTGCTGATCCCCAGGCTGATCAAAAAGATCAAGGTGGAAGGGGTGCCTGTCATTCTCTTGGCCCAGAAATCCTTGGTATGCAGAGTTAAGATGGCTTTACACGCTACGAGATCGCTAAAGCGATCTCGTTGTGGTCACGGAAATTGTGACGCACATCCGGTCGCTTTAGTGATGTCATTGTGTGTGACACCTATGAGCGATTTTGAATCGTCGCAAAAACGTTCAAAATCGCTCATCGGTGACATGCCCCCCTATTCCCAATTATCGTTGCTGCTGCAGTAACGATGTTGTTTGTCTTTCCTGTGGCAGCACACATTGCTGTGTGTGACGCCGCTGGAACGACAAACATCTCTTTACCTGCATCCACCAGAAAAGGAGGTGGGCGGCATGTTCCAGCCACTCATCTCCGCCCCTCCTCTATTGGGTGGCGGTTCAGTGACGCTGCTGTGACGTCCCTGTGATGCTGAACGAACCGCCCCCTTAGAAAGGAGGTGGTTCGCCGGTCACAGCGACGTCGTAGAGCAGGTATGTGCGTGTGACGCTGCCGCAGCGATAATGTTCGCTACGGCAGCGATTAACATATATCGTGCCACCGACGGGGGCGGGTGCTATCGCACGCGACATCGCTAGCCGATGCTAGCGATGTCGCAGCGTGTAAAGCGGCCTTTAGTCCACCTTCCCTTGGAAACGCCCAGATCTTCTTTCACAGGTTCTCCTTCCACCGGAATACTCAGTCTCTCAGATTAACGGCATGGCCGTTGAAGCCTCAGTTTTGAGATCCTCTGGTCTCTCAAATCAGGTCATCCAGACCATGATCAAAGCAAGGAAGCCTTCTTCCTCTTGCATATACCATCATACATGGAAGGCCACATTCTGCTAGTGTGAAACCAACCAGACTGCTCCCATGATCTTTTCCTTATCTTCGCTGCTGTCCTTCCTGCAGTCGGGTCTTGATTCAGTATTTCAGCTCTCTTGAGGGTCAGATCTGAGGCCTTTCCTTGCATCTCGTCCCCAGGTCAGGGCCTTCCTTCAAGAGATTGTATGTTCTGCAACTCTTTACCATTCTTTGTAAAGCCTTGGAACATCAACCTTGTTCTAGACCTCCATTGGAGACCCCCTTTGAACCACTACAAGAAGTTTCCCTTTCCTTCCTCTCCTGGAAGGTTGCTTTCTTGGTAGCCATCGCTTTGATCACACGTATGTCTGGACTTTCGTCTCTACCCTGCCATCTCCCTATCTGGTTTTCCATAAGGTCAAGGTGGTTTTACGTTCAGTTCCATCCTTTCTCCCTAAGGTGCTTTCTTCCTTTCACCTTAATGAAGACATTGTGCTTCCTTTATTGTCTGTCTCCTTCTCACCCTCGCAAATGGTTGCCCCATAAGCTGGACCTCGTGAGAGCACTCCACCTCTACATTGCCAGAACAGCTTCTTTCAGATAAATGTAGTCTCTCTTCATGATTGCGGAAGGCCTTCCTGCTTCCAAATCCACCATTGCCCGCTGGATTCAGTCTATCTTGGAGGATTACCAGGTAAAGGACAGAGCTTGTCCATTAAAGGTCACGGCTCCATCAACTCTTGTGATAGGGGCCCCACCACCAAGACCCTGTCTCGCAGTTATGCAAAGCCACTACCTGGTCCGTCATTTAATATATTCACAAGATTCTACAGGGTTCACACCTACGCCTCGTCGGATGCGAGCATTGGCAGAAGGGACCTATAGGCTGAAGGATCCTCAAATTTGAGGATATGCTCCGGTGCCCACCCATAGGGACTGCTTTAGGATGTCCCATGGTCTCCTATGTCCCCCGATGAAGCACTTGAGAAAAGATTTTGGGTATTCACCTTAAAATCTCTTTCTTGGAGCCTTCTTTGGCGGACACAGAGCCTGCCCTTGTATTCATTTTTTATATGTTCTCTTGTTTAACTAACCTTATTGTTGCTTCTCCTACTGCTTTCTCACTAACTAATCTCTGTGCCAGTTGGTGAGTGTATTCTACTGTGGAGGAGCTTAGTTTTTTTGTTTTTTTGCATAGTGTCAGCCTCCTAGTGGTAGCAGCATACACCCATTGTTTCGTGTGTCCCCTCAATGAAAGCTCAAATAAAGAGATTTTACTGTGAGTACCCCAAACCTCCTTCTTCCATATTGTTGAGTGCTGCACTTCCATTCCTTCCTATTGCATTTGTTGGAACTGTTTTTTTAATAATCTCATGCATCTCCATAGATTTTGGGTCTCCTCTGGGATTGCACTATTCCATTTTAAAGTAATTGGAATCATCTGTTAGTACAATACTGCACTTTCAGTTATACTATAATCTATATGCACTGAGCCATATTGCTGAAAGCAGCCAGTGTCTGTCCTATGTAAGCCATTGTCTGCCCCATAATCACATTCAATGACCTGTGAATTGTCTCCATAACAGAATGGTGAAGTGCTTCCCCTGAAGATCATCACATACACTTCTGTATCTGTCTCACTGGCGGCCTTGCTGCTGACTTTCATCTTACTTGTGATCATCAGAACATTACGATCCAACATCCACAATATCCACAAAAACCTAGTGGCCGCCCTCTTCTTTTCTGAGCTTGTTTTTCTCATTGGCATCAACCAGACTGAAAATCCAGTAAGTGAGAGTTCATGTGACTTTTGTGTTATATTGTCAGAGTCTGACAGTTTGTCTTCTTTGTGTAAATTGTCCAGTTCATTGTCTTTTGTATCCCAAGTATGTATTGTGAATATATAGAATCCTATCTTATTAGCTGCTTCTCATGCCTTGGTTAATATGTGGTATTTCACAAGATGTTTCTCACATCTCCTGGCACTGGTACCATCAGACATCCCTGGCATTGTGGTACCAAATTAATCTTCTGAGTACCTACACTTGATCTGCGGCCTGACACGTCATGCACTGGTAAACCTAAGACAGGGTAGGAATGCTGGAGCTGAAATAATTCATGACTGCTTGGCTCACAGCCTGATTTATGGCCTTTCTGTTAGCAAATAATACTGCTTCAAGGAGCGGCCATAAACCCCTTACAAAGGTCTTGGGTGATTAATGTCTTTATTTCTCCATATCGGGTTTTCTTTGTAAGTTTACTAGCAATGGAATCATCATCATTTATGGTCCTGGATGCAAAATCAGTGGAAAAAACAGACTTTCTTTACCATTGAACTGTGCAAATATTAATGCTGGAGAGAGGCCAATCCTTCTCGTGTCTTATGCTGGTGTACCATGTAGTCACAGGTTTAATATATGCAGTTTTGTTCTCAGTGTTGGGTCCTGATATTATGAACAACTGATGACTGTATCTAAAATGATAAGAAGTGAAAGTGGATGTGAAATACCCTCCTTAGCGAAAAGGTTTAAAGGGAACCTGTCACCAGGTTTTATCCTTATGAGCCGCAGCCTCCACCAGTAATCCCTTATATACAATATTCTAGAATACTGTATATAAGAGCCTAGGCCACTCTGTAGAATGTAAAAAACACCTTTATCATACTCACCCTGGGGGGCAGTCCGGCCCAATGGGTGTCGCTGCTCTCGATCCAGCGCCTTCTCCATCTTTTGCACTCGCCATCTCCCTTCGCCGCCCTGTGTGCATGACACATCTTGCGTCATTCACAGAGAGGCCTCCATTGTGCTCCTGTCCGTCATGCACACGGGGCTGGGCAGGAGGACTGAGATCGCACAAGATGGAGGAGGCGCTGGACCAAGAGCAGCGATGCCCATCGGACTGGATCGCCCGCCAGGTGAGTATTATTATAAAGGTATTTTTTCATTCTACAGAGCAGCCTAGGCTCTTATGTACAGTATTCTGGAATGCTGTATATAAGAGCTCCCTGGTGATGGCCACAGTTCATAAGGGAAAAACCTGGTGACAGGTTCCGTTTAGCTGTAGTAATATATGCACCAGTTTGCTTTCTGGCTATACATGGATATAAATATATATTTTAACAAGTTCCTTTTCTTGAAGTTTTGCAATAAAGTACACCTATATCACATACAGTGCACAGTTCAATCAGACGAGCAAGATCAGCAGAATTTCCATGGAACATAAAATAAAAGGAACAGAAACATATATTATGCTATAAACCTGTCCCACCGATCACTCCATGTCCCAGATAGACCACTGAGCATTGATTGCATTGTGCCCAGTACCATAAGTCTTGGATATGATACATAGTGGGTAGCTAACATGATTTTGTTGTTACTTTTTTAATCTAGTTTGTGTGTACCGTGATTGCCATCCTTCTGCATTACTTCTACATGAGCACTTTTGCCTGGATGTTTGTCGAGGGGCTTCACATTTATCGTATGCTGACAGAAGTGAGGAATATTGACACCGGTCACATGCGGTTTTACTATGTGATTGGTTACGGGATACCAGCCATTATAACAGGTATGTTGCCCTCCTAGCACCAGTCCCATGTAGTTCTATGTGAAAGGAAAAGGAAGAAGAATGCAAAACAAGGCATCACTTTTAAATTATAAATATTTATTTAATAAACAAGCGAAAATAAAACATTAAAAGCATTTAAAAACACAATGGCTGTAACAAATAAAAATTAGGATACCAATTCCAAATATACCTAATAGATCCTTTATTAAAATGTAATTACAGCATATATAGAAACCGAATAATGAAGGCAAAGGTAGGAAAACCACTGTTATGCAGGGAGAAAACAATAATAAAGTGCTGTACTACAAATGCTAAGAAATGTCATCCTATAAAACTATAAAACAAAGCATAATATATAAAACAGTATATATGACAAGTACATATAAGTATATACTGCTTTCACACATCCGGTTTTTGCTGTGCGGCACAATCCGTCTCTTTGCAGAAAAAACTCAACCGTTTTTTTTTTTTTGCCGCCGGTTGCGTTTTTTCCGCATAGACTTTCATTGTGCCTCATGGCCTTGCGTTCGGTCCGGTTTTTGCCGGATGCGGCATATTTAGCCCATGCGGTAGCCGGATGGAACGTTACCTGGCACGTTTTTTGTCCGGCAAAAAAAAACGCATCATGCCGCATCCAGCCGATGCGGCGCTTTTCCCAATGCATGCCTATGGATGACAGATGCGGCAAAAACCGCATCCGGCCGCCGCATGCGTTTTTTTTGCACTGCGCATGCTCAGTAGCGTGCCGCAACTGGCAAAAAACGGACGGGCCGCATGTAAAAACTTATGCAAAGGATGCGTTTTTTTCGCCGCATCCGTTGCATAGGTTTTAGAGCCGGATTTAGCCACACTGCTAAAACCGGATGTGTGAAAGCAGCCTAAGCAAACAAGGGTCCTGTCGAATAAACAAGCACCTTAACTAAGCAGGTAATATAGCAAAAAGATGTAATATACAGTGTGTCCACCCATATCCTGTCCACCGCGATTAACTTGAGAACGGCGGCAGCTATAGGTATAGTAAAGTATCCAAGCGCTACGCAATGAAACCACCTATAGCGCCACCTGGTGGAAAACAATAGAGTTAGCATTTTTATCTCAAACGGAACGAGATAGAGGAAAAAAAGTGAATTTCAAAGTTGTAGGACATCATCAATTCAATACGAATTGACACCTTTCATACAGAAATGCTATGATTAGAACGTGTAAAACTCACAAGGCTGCGAACGTGAAGCGATACCTCATGGAGACCTTCCTACAAGTCATTGGGTATGGTGGCTGTGTAGAGTGGCCTTCACACTCACCTGACCCCATTGGTCTTCTTTCTGTGAGGTCACATTAAACAACAGGTGTATGCGACCCCTCCACCAACATTGCAGGACCTACGACGACGTATCACAGCATGGCTACTTTACTATACCTAGACACCACTTCTATGCCTATAGCTACCTCTGTTCTCACGTTAATGGCGGTGGACAGGATATGGGTGGACACACTGTATACAAAGATGCGATAGTTATTTTGGATGTAGTATAATACATACTGCCAGCACAACCTGGAAGAACAATTCCATTGAGGAAGGTATATTCAGATAACAAATATGATTGATTAGGAATGTGGCTTCATCAGGGGCACAATGCATAGTATCAGCTGTCATAACAGGTCTGTTGCCTACCACACTGGGGTGTGCCATGTTTTGACCTTTTGGTCAGATTCGGTGCAGTACTGTACTGATTGCATGTCACCCTGCTGGGTAATATATATACGGTTTCGTCCGCTGCTTATTAAAGTGTCTTATATATATGTTCAGTGGCTGGGAACATTGACTTAGGATTTGTACAGTTCTGTAAGCTGCTGAGTGATGGAGAACTAGTGTTGAAAAATCCGATCATCTCTGTCCTAAGAGTGCCCCGGGGTAGAATCAATATAACCTACAGGAATGTTTACACATCACCAGGGCACAGAGCAATGTTATTGGAGCTTTTACGTTTTTGTTTCACTTGTAATTGTAGTATTTGTAACCTGTTTAACGCTCAAGACTACAATAAAACACCAAGAAGGAGAAATAGAAGGAGTTTGTAAAATAAAAATATTCTACAGCCGAACAGTGGATTTCGTGATACAATATGCATACATACCGTACTTCATATATTCCGTATTTCATATATTCCGTGTCCTCATTTTTATATGTATAATTTCTCATAATTACTATTTTCTTTGCTGTGCTATAATTTCAGTCTTGTAGTCTCCTTTGTTTAACAGATGAATAAATGTCTTTACCAGTGTCATAATCAATCTCTTTATGCTTTGGATGCTGTCATTATCTGCATAGGTATGATTGTTCTAGCCTTCGGATAGTAGAAAGTATCTTTTTATGTTCCACTTCTCAGGACTTGCTGTTGGCCTGGATCCTCAAGGTTATGGAAACCCGGACTTCTGCTGGCTCTCAGTACATGACACCCTAATCTGGAGTTTTGCTGGCCCAGTCGCTTTTGTGGTTGCCGTAAGTAATGGCAGAATAAATTGCTCAGTTTTAGTAGAGATGTTTCCCTATGTTGGTTATTGGAACCATGATCTCTCAAAGATTTAGTTAACTTCTCTCTGCCCTCGTCTGGCATGTAGTCCGGTCCTCCTTGGCAGCTAGTCTTCACTTCTGTCCTTGGCATCCTTGGACCAGCATCAGACACTTACTAGGCCCAGGAATGTTGTAACATGAGCTCAAGATGGGCAAAAGATGCCAGGCCCTCAAGTGAAGACTGGCTGTCATGGAGGACTGAATCACTAGTAAGTATATGAAGGGCTGTGAAAATTTGATGGTACAGAATAGCAATTTTTGGAAGATGGATGAAGGAGCATTATCTTGTGATATGAATAATAAACATGGTATATTTTTTTCCATGATGTTTTGCCTACAGATTAATACAGTCATCTTCGTACTAGCGGTTAAGACATCTTGTGGACGGAGACAACGGGTATTTGAGAAAGCAGGAGTTCTGTAAGTGTGAAGGCAAATAATAAACTGATTTTAGCTGTACAGCTGAACATATTATCCATATAAATAACAAATGATCTTTTCTGTAATAAGGGGAATATTATTTGCTAGAAGTGAAGTCATACTGTAGACTGGGATTTTCACATTTTCTAACTTTGAATTTTACTGCTATAGATATGCAAATTGTTTCTTCAGAGAGAAA